>NC_081210.1:28750588-29050588 GCF_902713425.1 Acipenser ruthenus
ACAATTTGGCAGGACAGACATAGGAAACCTTAATTCACAGGAACTTCAAACCTGAAATGTATGCTGATGTATACAGCTCGTGTTTATACAGATACACACACTATACAAAACAGTGGGGTTGTTTGCAAAATATAAAACAGCCAAAGCTAGAGTTCTTCAAAATAAAAGTCAATGCATTTAACAGTCTTAAAATGTTTAAAAACACAACTAAAGGAAGCCAGACAACTATACAACTTCATAGGGTACACCAGTAGTACAGAGGAAATAATATTGTTACACTCAGGCCAGACTTGAGTGCAAAGGTACAGAATTATTGTTTCAGTGTCTAACTATAAACAGAGACATCAATCGGACTATTCTTTACAAGTGTTTTGTATTCTTGAAAAAAAAAGGCTTCTGTTCGTCAGTCTTGTAAAGCATAGAATCGACAGTTGAGCTTTCTATTATGAAAAACAAGGCAACATTAATGCTTTTCAACCTTGAAATATAATTATGCAACTGCCGTAAAACGCGAAAGCAGTTAGTACTCTCATATTGAGAACTAATAATAATAAATAATCTTCGATTTAGCTTATGTCAATATTCTTCCAAGATTGAGAAAGGCGATTTGTGTCGTGCTGTGCAGATGTAAGGGTTTTTCACAAAAACAAACGCTCGCCCACCTCCCCCATCTCCCTCTCACACACAGATAATGTCACGATCACAACGTGTAGATTACATAATGTTTTATACTGCCTCAATGACACCGTAATGCTTCTCTAGCAACACATCTACTTACCCAAAAAATAATGTTGAAGCCAAAAAGGAAATATTTCACACAGCAGCTCACTTCGGGTCCTTTGTAATGGTGGTGTTTCCCGGACATTCTTCTTATGATATTATTACGTAAAAATAAAAAAGCACAGAATAATTCCAAACGATTGTACAATTCACAAAAATAAAATAAAATAATAAACGCAGAGCCGTGGCGCCTTGGCGTTAGGAATATGGGTGTATGTAAAACATCGAGCTGTGGGAATCCTCGGCAGGAATGAATTAGTGTAAAACAGGAGACATTAACCAGGACGCATTTGGTGTAGAATTACACAGCAGTAATCCCAGAGGTACGAAAAGGGTTGCATTTGATTTGTGTTGTTTTTTTTTGTTTCAGGATCGCCTGCGAATTACCTCCATTTCTGCTACAATGCACCTCTGACTTGTTCCCACATACACCCCTGCTGTGTTCAATGTAAGATAAAACACAGGGTTTGTCACAAAGCCCGTTTGGAAGCCACCTTTTTTTTAACAGGGACCTCTAGTGGAACCTGCGCGAAGTACAGCACAAAATACACTGAAGCGCAGTGATTACACTATGTAACATAATTTTTGTTCCTGGGTAGTAAGTGTTATTTCCTAATTGCTTATGCCTCAAAAGTATAGAAAATTGCTATTATTCCCCACAAACTTTGCTTTTGTGACCAGGACAGTGATATTTTGAAATTTACCTATTTCCAATGAGAAAACGGGCGAATTTGTGTCTTTTCATTTACATAAAGTCAGAAAAAAACAACATATGAATCCAAAATAACATGTATTTATACTAAAGTAATACAAAAATGACTACAAAAGATTTAAAAGTGAGTAGTTTTTCAAGATTTACGATTATACTGTAAATCACTTTCACGAATCAGCCCCCAAATGTAGTCTCCCATCATGTTCTCGTTATACTGTCCTTGGTAGTGGCGTTCAAAGTCCAGTATATCCTGGTGGAAGCGCTCGCCTTGCTCCTCCGAGTACGCTCCCATGTTCTCCTTGAATTTATCAAGATGAGCATCAAGGATATGGACTATGAGGGACATCCTACAGCCCATTGTGCCGTAGTTCTTCACCAGAGTCTCAACCAGCTCCACATAGTTTTCGGCCTTGTGATTGCCCAGGAAGCCCCGAACCACTGCGACAAAGCTGTTCCAAGCCGCTTTTGTCTTGATAAATTGGCCGCAGACATAGCAAAATGCGTCTGCTGGATGCTTGCAGCCTCTTGATGCCATCTCAGAAAAATGCAGATATGTATCCACTTAGGCAGCTAGAACTAAACTGAACTGGTGGGCTTAAGGCCCCTGTATTTATACTACTATTTTTATTACTGGAAAGTTCTAGAAGTTACTCCAAGTTTACTCAGCACTGAATCTTTCTGGAATGTTCTGGAAAATAGGTAAATTTCAAAATATCACTGTCCTGGTCACAAAAGCAAATTTTGTGGGGAATAATGGCAATTTTCTATACTTTTGGGGCATAAGCAATTAGGAAATAACACTTACTACCCAGGAACCAAAAAAAAAAAAAATTGTTACACAGTGTTATTGATGACGATCATGACCGCAACTAACAATCAAAGCCGAAATAAAAGCGGCTGAAATATCATGGAACACACACAAGCGGGAAGCTGCAGCTGAATTTGGTTTCGACACCATTGTGTTAACACGAACGAAATAAATTGTTATAGCGTTCGGAATTATTTTTTAAATGTTTCTTTTAAACTAGGTGTTAAATTTATGTATGCAATAGATGGATACCTACAAGGGTCAAACTTGGCCAACCCACCCATTGATGTGTATGTGTTCTCTGTGTAACAATGCAATATCTGCGATACATATTAGTTTGGTGAAAATTATGTTTGGTTATCCATGTAATTGCGGTTTCCCTGTCTGATTTGTTGCCCAGCAGTTTTGCCAAACAGATTGTATAATTTAATGTCTTCACTTTTGGGGCTTACACGTTTTAACACAGTGTCATGGATCACCATCCATGCTCAAGCATGAACAGGTGCAGGCAGTTTTTAAATTATTTGCACACAGTTAGTGCTGCATCTAAAGCTGTGTATAACTTGCACAGTGCCATCTTGTGGCAAAAAGGGAGCTAAGAAAATAGATTCCAATTGCAACAGTAATTAAAGTGGTCAAAAAGGTTTAAAACAAGTTAGGGGCTAAAGGCCTGCATTATATTGCTCAAACTCAATAGCATTCCTGGTTCATGGAGGAAAATATTACTTAAATATCTGCTAAACAAACAAATAATAATAAATTACTTAAAAAAACAACACAGAAGCAGTGATAACACAGCTAGTGCTAAGGAGAGGAAATTCAATTATAAAAAACGTGATTAACACGCCTTCCATATAAGCAACCATTGTGCACAGACAGATGGGATTTTTGAGCAAGACAACAGGTAAGACGATGTTGCAAATTAATCTCACATCACTGTTAGATGCTCTTGACTCGGCACCCTCTTTCTTGGCAACGGCACGCATCCACCAGCAAGTACAAAATAAAGTTATCTTCCAAATATTTGATATTTTTAATCAAAAGAAAACAAAAAGAGCAACCATCGTATTAAGAAATGTAGAGCATGAAAATAACACAAAGCCCCCTTCCCCCACCACACAAAACCACCTACAATTGTGAGAACGGTCTTGAAACACAGTCTGCATCGTTACACAAGCTCAGATGAAGCAGAGGTTCAAAACAGCTGAAACACACAGGACTACTCCATGTCTTACATACTTTACAGGACCTTATTAAATGCAGTATAACACATTTCTTGATCAACAAATGCAAATATATATTTTTATTTTATACACAGAGGGACAATGTAGTCAGTCCATGCAACTAAACAAAACCATTTGCATCTCCACACATTAATTTACTTTAGATAACAGAACAGTGCAAGAGCTGCACACTCAATGAAAACGAACCAAAAACAGCCATGTCACTGCCCCCCCACCCCCCCCCCAAGGAAAAAAAAAAAAAACACCACACGTCAGGACATTAACTGAAGTTAACACTGCAGTTCTGCTTCCTCTACCAAGACCATCACAGCCTCTCAGACAACAAACTTGTTCTTGCCAAGGGAGTTGCTCTTTGTTGCGGTGTCTGCATGAGCCTGATAGCCAATCACTATCTTTGCAGGGAGCCCCAGCCCTTCCTTGTACCTGCGCCTGAATAGGGAGAGGAAAATGAGTTCAGTGCAACTAATAATCTGTACAGTGCGACACGTGGAAATGATTGCATATAGCAAGGGTGTCCAATGACAGGCCATTCCGCTCCAGGTGTAACAGGTACAATTAGATAGTGATTTACTTCAGGGTCTAGGTAGAGGCTCACTTGGTTCAATTAAATGATTTAGAACAGGGTTGGAACAAAGATGAGCAGTGGAAGGGCCAATCTTGGACATCTGTGACATAAAGCATCAGATTCGTTCTCGTTTTCTCATCTCTACGTCGCTTTTTGACTGCCCATAACTAAATTGAGATTGCACGCTGATCTTGTGAAATACTAAACAGTTTGTAGATTGGAGAATGCACTGATCATTTATAGGTGCCACTATGACCTGCAGCCACAGCGTGTAGAATAGCATTTCAAATGCTCCTGCATGGCTTCATCAATTTGACAGGAAGTTCCCAAGGTACAGCCTTCAACAGCCAATCAGCTGTCAGCAGTACGGAGTAGATTCCAGACTACCTCACTTATATTCAACCTGTGCAGAAACTGACCAAAACATTTCACATACATAAGCAAAGTTAGAATAAAATTATTAGGGGCAAACTGATGGGACTGATCTACAAACCACATTCACTTCAATAATCATCATAAATACACTGCAGAGGCTGACACCAAAGAAAAGTCCATGCAAGTGTCCAAGTCAAACACTGCTCAAATGTTTTGAACAGAGATGCATACAACAGCACCCAGATTGGAGAGCATTCCTGCCTGGTAAAATAGTGTCAGGAACGCCAAATACCAAGACAGGTGCAAATTTGGCACAAGATTCTAGCGTCAGGGTACCTCATAACGCCAGGCAGAAACATTAAATTCTGGCGCCAGCAATTATTTATTTTTTTTATTCCTTAGTAACCATAGATGATGATTTCTCATTGGGTCTGAACTGCTCACATGACCCACCCACACTCATCCACATACACAGGAGAGAAGGTTCATGTCATGTTGGAGGTTGTCTGGCAGCCTTGATAATTTAGCACCAGTAGGCTCTGTGGTGCTAAAATTTCAAAACAGTTTAGCACCAATTTTTAAAACGACTTGCACCTTGGAGTATGGTAGTGCCCTGCAATGGAGCTTCCTGATTGGTAGGTAAAAGTTCTTTAGTTCCTAATATACATTATAAGTCACGCCACCACTGGAACCCATTAGCAGCAATTAGAGCACCAAGAGAACTGAAACGCCTCAAACATCAAGGTTAGAGCCCATCTGAGGACAATTCACTACAAGAAAAGGCTTAATGCTACTGTTAGTGATTAGAAGCCTGCAAACCGCTATGCCTCAGAGCACCACAAAGAGCACACCCACCCAATGTAAGTGACAGCCTCCCTGTTTTCTGTATTGGTCGTCCAGACTGCGATTTTATCTCCCTTTGCACGGACATTGAGGACAGCTCCGCACACATCATCGCTGTAATCATCAAAGGACTCTCCGATGATGCACAGGAGCTGAGAGAAGACAAGACAGACACCATTCACTGTCCTCGTAGGAAGGAGTGAGCAGAACTGCATATCCTATTTCAATCCTTAAGGAGAGAGAGCTCTTAACCAAGGACAGGGTCAGTTATCCAGGTACTGAATATTGCTATAAGCCATGGGCATGGTGTGTGTTTGTATACATCTTTAAAACTTGGTTTTATTTAACGAGAGAGAGCGAGAGAGAGAGAGAGAGAGGAGACTGTATGCCCTGTACTAAATAAACAGTGAAACATTTCTCACAGTTTCCAGCCAAAACCGATCAAGCTCGGTGTGCCTCTGCTGCTTTGACAGAGTAATTAGCCAGCGGCCGCCGCACTTGTTCCTCCTATCCTCCCACATGGGCTCAATCCCATCCTTAAAAAAAAAAAAAAAAAAAAAAAAAAAAAAACAACCACACTTGGTCAATTGCAGCAAAGGTAAATATTCTGGTGTAAACACCATACTAAAATCAGGCTTATGTCCTTTCATGGATTCTAAACATACTTACACAGAACCGAGTCTGTATAAAGTATAAAACATTTCAGCTAGTGCTTTCATCAGGGTAATAATTTCACTACTGGAGACCAGCAGAAAAGTAACGTGAAAAGATCACCGACAGAGCAGCAGTATTAATCCTCCCCTCCTCGCCCCACAAAAAGAGACAAGGTCCACCGTGTAAAAACAGAAAACCGAAGGATTTGATAAATCAAATTCACTTGCCTTAAACAGAGAGTAGTCACAGCCCGACGACAGCTTGCTGGCAACTTGAATGTGGTTATATATTCTTTGAAAAAGCAAACCAACACAAACGTATAAAACAGAAATAGCAGACATTCTGAATGATTGTGATCTGGAGATGTCTCTTCAAATTACAACGCCCTCAGATCACTGGGAACAGTCAGGTTCTTTCCCCACAATATTATACCAATAAACCAATAACCTGGACTTCGAGGTCATTGGCATGGCTCAAGTTCTTATACTAGAGAGAAAATGCAACTGAACAGCATTTCAGAGTACAACAGCTTGACAAAATACATTCCTGCACAATAATATAACCACCCCATTGGATTAGTGCTGGAGTGCGTGAAGGGGCAAGGGGAGTGGGCAAGGAACAATGCACGCTGGCAGAGGACTGACCAGGAAACTATAGACAGAAAAAGAGACATCTCTCTCTCTGTCAGAACATCCTGATGCAGGCTGCTCCAAAACCTATCCAAAGAGGCAATCTCAACACTGTGTGCCCGATAGCTACATTACAATACTAGTACATGCACGAGTCACACTGAAAACATGCAAGACCTACTTCAGAGACTGTCTGCTCCATCAACATGTTTAACAATATCAATTAAAGAGGCAAGGGTTATCTTTCCACCTGGTATGTGCTTGCAGCTCTTTACCACACAATGGCAGTGTACCCTTACATTTGCAATGCATTTCAAGAGATGCAACTCCAAAGATATCTATATTATATTCAGTTGGTGTTTACAGTATTTATCGTATTATGTCTGTTGGCATCAACCAAAACGGCATTCGCACCTCATTTGTTTGGCTTTGTGTTTAGCCCTAAATGCTGCACATCAGCGATGCAATATACTGCATATCCTTGACAGTCAGCTTGTTTTTACTCACGCCCAGAAATCCTCCACTGTGTCGAACTTGGTGATGAGCTGCAGGTTCGCCTGCCAGGTTTTACTTTTGTCATTCTTATAGAACCATAGAGCCCATCTGCAAGGACACCAGGGGGACGCAAGACAGTGTTAACAGAATATTTAATCATAACAGCAATAATACCCAGGCTTTGTTGGCCTGATTAGGCCAAACATCACAATATCATCCGTCCTTTGGATGAGATGTAAATGACTAAATGATAAGTTGCAGTACTTCCCAATTTGGCAAGTACATTAACTTGTTTATTATATTTTATTGTAGACATTTGCAATTTTTTAAACATAGGGTTAATGAACATCTGCAGTTACACTCTTAACCAGCAGATGGCATTAAAAACCAAGGACATCGTCAGCACTTTCCCTGAAATGTTCCTGCAGAAAATAGAGCCTTACCAGTGATGATGGTAAAGGCACCGACCACCAGCTTGTGGTCAATAAACAATGATCCAATTAACTTATATTAACATATACAATTATCCAATTAACTTATTTTCTATTACCTGGGGTAAAAGTGTTTCACAAGGTTATATTAAGTATGTTGATTGGATAATACATTTTCCATATATTATTAATCTCATTATTTTTTTGTTGGTGATTTTTTCCAGACTTAATGTTCTCGACTTGGCAGAAGCCCATTTAAGCCTACCACAGTATGGCGCGCTTCTTGTTCTTAGTGTGGTGTCAGCCAGGTTACAAATGCTTTCTTTAACTCAAAGTGAACATAAGCGTGAAAAACGCCGGTTAACAGCACTTTAACAGTACTATCAATGTGGTAAATTATAACCCCGACGTGCTCTCTACCTGTTCTGCAATGGGCTCTTCACACATCTCTCCAGCGAAGCGGCGGCTTCTCTTACGATTACATCATGTAGACTCTTCTTTTGCTCCTTTTTCTCCTGTGCAAGTGCCAAACTTACCTAGGAAGACAGTTATTATTTTAAAACCTTTTTAAATGTCTATGGGCTACCCAGAAATATCTAACAGATAATAAACAAACCCGTGTTTAGGCCTACCAACCGCCCCCCCCCCCCCCCCCCCCAAAAGAAATTGGAAGTCCGTGCGCAACTTTACCAGGAATACAATATAACGCATTTTATATCAAATGTGTTTACTATAATAATGTTGTAGTAGGCCTGTTTAACTTTGAACTTTTACCAATTTAGGAAAACTACACAAAAGGTTACCGATAATAAGGGGTCCTATCCAATCTATTCCTAATCTACCGTTACTTCGGTTTATCAAAAAACATCAAATTAATTCGGTTGCATTCACGTTTCGCTAAACAATCCAACATACTAAATGCTTTACGCAGATTTCTCTACCAGGGTCCAGTGCTTTCTCCAGAAAGCAGACGTAAAGACCAGAGCAGCGCACCATAAACTATTAGAAGTCTAATGAAGCCGGCAACATGTTCCGCATTACTGGAATTAAACAACAAAACTATGAAAATGTTCGTTTTCAATAATGATAATAAAAATATAAAAACATGTGTGCCACGGTTGCAAGAAAGCACAAACCGCTCACCGTTTGAACTGTACCCGTAGCCATCTCCGTCCCAATCAAGCAGTCTACACCCTGACAGGTGTGTTTAAGATCCTACACGGGAAATACGATGCGGGTGTGTATTATTAATTAAAGAAGACAATTAATATATATATATATATATATATATATATATATATATATATATATATATATATATATATATATATATATATATCGAGGAATGAGAGAAATTGTATATTCGTTTGCAGGGCACATTACATTAAATACACGTTTTTAAATATATTACCCAAAAATAGATTTTTATTTAAATATTGCTACCAGTATTTAATGTCAGAAAAAAAAACCTTTTAGAAAAAAGATGAAATATTGTATAAGGTTTCTGTTCTTCTGCGGTACACGCATGTTTATTTACAGCTTGTTAATAATAATGGACATGGCGTGATGTAGGCTGTGTGTGTGTCTGGAAATGGCTCGGGGCAAGTAGTTTATCTTTCTTGAACGACAATTTGTGAACCTCTGCATGCGTTCCCTCCTTTTCTGCGCTTGATTTCATTTCAAACAACAGGTAGCAATGTTTCAGTCACAGTACTATAGTACCTGCTGCCTATAGGCGGAACGACTGTATGTAGAGTCACAAGAACACACACCAGCAGGATGCGTACATTTCAACAGACTTGATTTTTTGATATCCTGAATTGAATAGCAGCTTTCCAGCTACAGTTGCCGCCGGATTGCTAGAAGCAAAGTGTCTGTATAGTGTAAAGACCCAGATCCATCTTTTACTGCTGGTAATGCAAAAGAAAACTTGATTCACTAGGTAATGCAGATCCTTAAACCTAAACAGACACATTGCCAATCAAGTCTGTGTCGCATATGTCAAAGGTGAAAGAGAATCTGGTGGCTGCCACTAAAATCAAAGAACTCCAACACAAAGTATCACCAAAATGTAATTAAACACAATACTCAAGGAATAGCAATAAAAAATAATAATTAAAAAAAAAATCAGAATAATTGTAAACATCACAAAGAGGTAAGAGGTCAGTTAAAAGAAATATATGTAAATGTAAGAAATAAATCATTACTTTACAGCAGAAGCCTGTTGGTTAGTGTTTGTGGGTGTGTGTGTGTCTGGGTGTGTGTCTGTATGCACATAGGGGAGCTTCAAAAGTCCCCAGCAAATCACTCACAGCATTAGTAATAACTAAACACCAGGCTTCACGGAGTGTGAAACCTGATGGCTTTGTCATCATCCTTGACTCTATATCTCGCTGTAGTCTGTATTCATTGATGAATATTCACTATTGGAAATAAAACATTAATATATGAAAGTACTATACAAGCCTGTAATGTCAAATACTAAAAAGAAGATTTACAAATTCTCAACTCAGCAGCTGCGCAATATCTAAAATGCAACTTAAATTCCTATTTTCTTTTTAAAGATAGACTTCGGCTCTACAATGATTGGGTGGATGTTCTAGTAAAGCAGACTGCAGCATGCCCCTGAACACAATAAACCCCAATGTGGCTGGCTCAGAAACACGCGGCCCCTGCTGACACAGAGTAATCACTGCTCATTTCAGGGCAGGGAACACGAGGCAGCTCTTAGGCAATTATTCTGAACCAACTTTTTGTTGTGGAATCAGCAAGCAATTTGCAACAAAACCAAAAGAGTAGAAACATCTGAAACAACTAATTGATTCAAATAAATAGAAACATCAATGTCAGTTGTCTTGTGAGTCGGCACACACACACACACGCACACACACACACACACACACACACGCACACACACACACACACACACACACACACACACACATATACACACCCATACAGTCACGCGCGCACACACACACACACACACACACACACAGAGATATGTTTGAATTCTTATGTTTGTGGGGACTCTCATTGACTCTCACTATATTTCTATTTACTATTTCTAACTCCAGTCAGACAAAACTCCACACAGGGTGAAAGTCGACAACAAACTATATATTTTGGCACTTATTTTTTTAAATGCATATTTAGTTCTTAAAAAGGTGCACAGAGTGGGGATGTCCCCACAACGTCGTTTTTTCAGGCGTTACTATCTTTGTGGGGACATTTTCTCAAATTTTGTCCTCACATTGATAGTAATACCTGCCCCCCCCAGCCCCCCCCCCACCCCCCCCCCCCCCACAGTTCGATGGAACAAGCATAGATTGATGAAACTATGGGGCCCCTTCGAAAAGAGTCCTCCTTACAGTATTTAATTGACTACTATTATTGAAAAGAAAAAAAAATTGCTTATTTTACAAAATAAGATCCAAACAACAAATTAACAAAAAAAACAAACCCTATACCTCTTAAGCACTCTTCCAGTTTTGTGTTTGTTAACGGATGGTTACTATTATTATTATTATTATTATTATTATTATTATTATTATTATTATTATTTTAAATAGTAGTTTAAGACTGGAGTTAACACTGTTTGTAGCAGTTACTCCCTTTTCTTTTTAAATGTTGTCTCTAAAGAAATACGATAACATTTCCCCACCATTCAATCACACAGATTCAAGAAAGTATGAAGCATGTTGTTGCTGCTCCTCATCTTCTTCTTCTTCTTCTTCTTCTTCTTCTTCTTCTTCTTCTTCTTCTTCTTCTTCTTCTTAGTGACTCAGAAGGATGCATGCTGTATGCTTTGACATCAGTCTAAAGACAAGACCGGATGTGCAGCAAACCTGAGAAGAACCCAGGATAGCTGTCAGAATGATTGCACACAGCAGCTAATAAGACAGAAGGTGGTACGAGGAAGAAAGGACGCAGGGAAGGTAGAGATGAGAGCAGCCAGACGGATTGTGAGAGTTTCACGGAGCCCCAGTGCATTCTCTAAACAAATTAATTTAAGATGCTTGTCAGCGCTTTACCTGTCTGCTTTATTGCAACTTGCCCCACACATTTAAACCATATAACATTCAGTTAAATGCAAATAATCCTTTAGCCTAACCCTACTTCTACTAGTACTACTGTATAATAGCAATTTATTATTTTTTTACAAGTCATTTCTAGTTTTGTCCTATCAATTTTCTGTGTATTGATACATGTATTTAAAAAACAAAACGTAGCCTTTAAAAAAAAAAAAAAAGTCTATTATTTTGTCAAGGCCTTTCTAGGCTGCCCTGTATTCCTGCACTTCTCTATGACTCTCCTGTAGCGCTTGTAAACAGTTTGCTATTTTCTAATGCAGCTTGTGAACTTGTTTCAACTAGGAGTTACTGCTGACCCCATGTGACCCAGTGCCCGGAGGGGAGTCTCTGTCACTAGTCATGCTTTAAAAGCAGTTCTCAATGTTAATATCATGTTTATTTTCAATATTAACCACCTGTGTGGCTGGACATTGCTGTCTATGGATGAGGGGTGCTTCATTCTGCGTCATAGATCTGAAATCACTCAGTTTAATTCATTTGAAAGACAGGTAGCAGAATATGTTTTATTCAGATTAAAGTCTAGTGGTCTCCGTTTTCATTCAGGCCTCATCACGTCAGCTGATCTTTGTTCCTTTTACAGTTTTAATATGATAACATGATTGGTTCACAAGCAAAGTGAAGCAGTAAGTTGCAACACAATGTCACTTCCACCAGTCTAGAAGTTTATTAAAGTCACGTATACCAAAAAACAACAAAAAGAATCAAGATAAAGACAACGACAAAGGCCTAAGCTGAGGGGAGCATGGATTAGCTGTTTGCATACCTTACTGATACCTTTAACAATGGATACTGACTGTACAGGGCAATCAATTACACACTGTTGCTATAAAAAAGACAACTTTCCTACATGGTGGATTCTGCTTTATTTATTGTTGTTTTGACAAAGGCACCGTTGAGTCAAATGGTGGACAGTATACACAGTATACCTAAAACTAGAGATATTCCCCATTGTTGCTACCTCAAAGAAAGAAAGTGTTCTCAAATTAGGAAATTTCACTATTTATTTCTCCAGAAATGTGATGAATGGTAAGTAGCTGCTGTTATTGCATTAACAGAAACGTTTTCTCATAGCGACAAACAGTTCGTGACCCTGCATATAATAATATTGCTTACCTCAGAGACAGGATGCTCCTGAACAGGCAGATGGCAAGTACTGAATAAATAAATATATTAAAAGTAGGGGTTGCTCATTTTACATTTAGCAGGTCATATCAAAAAACACTTTGCATTTCAAACTCTAAAATTAAATACTGAAAACCACTGCATGATTCCCAACTGAGGCCACGATAGGGTTATTATATGAATGTCTTCAGAGGATTTACTCCAGTTATTAATAAACTTTCCTTAAAGGAGAAGCACTGTCTGGTTCTAGATTTGTAAAATAAAATAACAATACTCAAGGCCTCTCAGAGAGCAGCTTGGGATGTTTCTGAATCATACTATTGTATTCTTGTTGTATTCATTCAACGTGGTGGTTTTGATGTGTGTGTGTGTGTGTGTGTGTGTGTGTGTGTGTGTGTGTGTGTGTGTTTAGCCAGTGTTGGGAATGGTGATCACATGATGTACCTGCAGATTAGACATGTGACCACAATGGCACGCTAAACTTTCAAGTTTTAAAAAGGCGTGATCGCCGAAACAGAAAATGACACACAAAAGGAATTGACAACAATTAAGAATACATTAGTTAAGTAATCTGACTTTTGGTTTCTCACTTTGTTACATTGATGCAGAATGTTCTGAAATATGGCCTTTTCTGTAAACTCACTGTGGTTATTCTGCACACTCCACTAATCTCATGTGTTACCCTCCTTTCTTTTACCATGCTTTGACTCCTTTAAGATAGATAGATAGATAGATAGATAGATAGATAGATAGATAGATAGATAGATAGATAGATAGGACATCACACATGTGTTATTAATATAAAATGTGAGTTACAGAGTTTAATTAATTCATGTATCACACATTGTTTACACAGGCAGTCAGGCTAAGAATCCACTTCAGAAAATTCATATCATAATAATTATAAATACAATATGACAAATACAGAGACTTCAGACAAAGAAAGGGGGTGTTATTGACCAGGTAAGAAGTGGCACACACATACTTGAAAGCTAGGTGTTAATCCTGTTAGACGGGTGTACATGTGTTAAGCTAACAGTAGGGATGAAGTGTAAAGGACAGTAGTGAGACGGATATGAACCGCACATTGCAGTGGTTAATGACCAACAAGTTTTAAATTACCAGCAGACTTTTTTTTTCTCTTACTCCACAAAGTGCACAGTGTTACTCAGAAGATTATTTTATAATCATTCAATCAAATAATCTAAAAACTAAGGCTTATTCAAGACAGGTTTGAGATTATACAAAGGACTGCGGGCTCCGAATGGAAGGACGTGAGGATTACCATCCGTTTTATTTCTGTTTTTTTCTTTAAATTAATATTCAGTTCTGTTCAATAGCTGATTGCATGAGCTTTTCCATCCTGGCAAGATACTGACAATAACAATGGAGATTACGTATTATGCTTCTTTAGTAATACATTACTAAAGATTTTATTTGAAATGAAATCAAAGCATATCTCATACTACACAATAGGATTAAATATATTGGGAGCTCCTGCTGGGAGTTTGAAAGCAAGTATTGCATTTCCACGCTTTGATCTTTAGAAGAGATGTTGTGAATAAAATGCCATATTGCATGGCATCATCCATTTATTAAGATAATACAATTCTTCAGTGAATCTGATCATCAATTTTTACCCACTGAACATAAGCAACAGATGACAGCAACCTTCTGCACAATGGAGGCACAGGGCTAGTCTGAGGACTCTATGTGGACTTGTGGATTGCATGTCCAGCACAGGTCACTGAAGCACAATGAGATGGACTGTCCACATTGGAACCCCGCCACCCCCTCCTGCCATCCCCCATCCCTACCCACCACCCACCACTGCGTAGGAGTGCAAAAGCCTATGCAGCCAAGATCTGCAACTCAGCACAACCAGGATTTAAACCAGCAAGCCCCTGATCATATGACTTACCTTGCACCTCATGTTGTAGTGCCTTAACTGGGGACACAAGATTCGGTATGTTAAAATGACGGTTTATGGTAATTTCATTAATTTGTTTAATTTCTAATACAGAAACCCCACAGACTTCCACTTGTGCTAGGTGTTGGAGAGGTCATAATGGGCATTGATTTATTTTAATTAAATTGTGAACCCAGCCCCCGTCATATAAGCCTGGAGTAGATTGTAGTGAAACAGTTCAACACAGTTCTGCTGTTGATTGCAATATATCCCCTTTGCAATACAATGAAACAGCTTGCATTGGAAATATCATTGCTATCCCACTGTTATTTGATCTATATTGTCAGGAAGTGAACTGACAGAATGCCAGGAGAAATGTATATTGACTGTACAGGGCAATCAATCAGGAATGCTTTATGATTGCATCAATCACAGAATGCATAAAGCCCGAGAACCGAGGCATGCATCACTAGGCCTGTAGGCGTGATGGAATCAGGTGTGGATCAATTATCTACAGCATGCAGGCCTTCGAGGTTATGTTCAGGAGGGAACTTTGGGGTGTACTGCTGATCCTGTCTGTTGTATTAAATCACTGGATGAAATCCACCCACCTGAGAGACAGGGTTAACAGAAGATTGAAAGAAGATCATGACATAAATGTTATGAGCACCCCCTTAGGAGACCTCATTAAGAGCCTCACAGCCCTTTCAGACTATTTTAAAAAAAGGATTGGAACTTGTCGTTTGAGCAGTATAAGATGCTTATTTTCACAGCTTTGATTGCACCTCTGTTTCTAATGTTCTGAAAATTAAACGACAAATTGTACTTTTTCCATAATTAAATATTTTGATACTTAAAAAAAGGCATTTTTAGTTCTTAAAAAGGTGTTTTACAAAGTGGGAACACCCCCATAACATCGTTTTTTAGGAGTTACTATCTTTGTGGGGACATTTTCTCAAATTTTGTCCACACATTGATAGTAATACCTGCAGACACACACACACACACACACACACACACACACACACACACACACAATTAAAAGTAGATTTATAGTTTTATAAATAAAAAAAAGCACTTTTTTCAAATAAACCCCAATGAATACAGGTGTTGATTTCAGCACCATGGACAGTTCCATGCATTGGATTTTCATGGAAAAGGAAATGATACAGAAATGTATCTTCTGCTGTTCGGGCTGCGTTATGACAATATTTAGTAGAAAGTATTGTGCTAAGATGTTCATGAAACATTAATACACTGATGTGTGTTCTTGTGTCCATACATATGCAGTATCTGATGAAATGTTCTGTTTAATATTTAGCAGGAGTCATGTTCCCTGTCTGTGATTAGAGGATCTACATTTATATATTGAAATACCGGCTGTGTATTAAATTGAATGTGTCAGGAGAACATGGTTCAGAGGTCACAGTGAAAAGATAGGATAGCAAATCACAATGTGGTGTGAAAATGTTTGTCGTTTATTTTTTACTGCAAAAATATACAAATAAGTGAAACAAATTATACAAATAACCATCTAATGATGGTTGTCCTTAGCAACCTGGCTTATTTTCAACAGTATGTCACTCACAGGGTGGCAGTATTTATGTCATGCTTTCAACATACAGTACTGCACTTTTCTTTACGCTCTACTTTCTTGTGATTGCTATGGTATACAGCAGAAAACTTGTAGAAGAGAATATGAAATGTTCTTAGAGTCAGTTTGGTCATTAAATTTCAGGCATACCCTTTAGACAGCAGGAGTGGCCTCAAGCTGTGAGCTGCAGCAAATTGAAGGTGTATGCAGAAGGGATGCAAACCATATTTAGAAGAGTAATCATCACGATCTGCCAGCGGGGAAAAGGTCAGCCTTTGATCAAAGACACGCAGTGTTGTAGCCCCTTGAGTAGACAACAACGTACCCTGAATTAGCATTAATTCAGTGACCTTCATTGCAGGCGTTCAAGTGGGATTCAGTAGACTTGCATTGCTTCCCAGGAGGTGAAGGTATACAACTAACAACAAACTCGGGAAACAAACAGCTTAGGAATACATTGAAATGGTTAGAGCTAACCGTACAAATATACAAAAGCAAGTGTGGCTATCAATGCAATCAATAAGTGAGGTGTCCTTACAAAAGACAACTGGACAGAGGAATGTTCCCATTAAAACCCTGAACCCAGCCATTCCGACGTAAGGGCAAGTGCCGAATATTAAGTGAGGGTCGCTGTAATCACGCTTCTGAAACACCAGCAATCATAATTGCAATCTGGAAGGAGGTAAATACATCCCAGAGGTTTAACTAGGATACAGAAGGTCATTAAAAAGAATACGCCAGAGTCTAGTTTAAAATTCAGTTTAGCTGCAACGTGCCTACAGATTACTGCATGCCACTCCGCAGTGACAGACAGTCAATTCTAATGATGATAAACTGCAGGTGAAATGTAAAAGTAGTGTGATTAAATTGTAATAACATTGCAGTTTACCTCACCACAGTTCATTGCACACTCATCTGTGTTCCTATTGCTGATAAATTGTAGTTGTGAAAGGGCAGCCTGTACTGTAGTAGACTTTCCAATTAGGGCAGTATTGCACAGGAAGTTCGTTTTTTTAGATTTCATTAACATCAATTTACCAAGCATTTACTTCAGTGGTGTCAGTTTACTTCTTATTTGCACCTAATAATTGTTGAAAACCACAAAGCAAATCTGTGCACAATGTTATCCTGACAATAATTAACAGCAATCGAGGCTTAATTATCTTATATATAAAATGCACCTGAAAAAGCAAGAAAATAGTTTATTTCTTTGTCTGCTGCGCAGGTTTCTAGGTTTGTTTATGCACTAAATCTATTAGTTAAGAGCACTTGGCACTATTTTGTTTATTATTGTGAGCACCATTTATTTCACTGGGTAATGTGCCTGGCTGGGTCTGGTCTGGGGAGTAGGGTGAGCAGAGGTGAGTTCACCTGGTAAACTTTGTCCCTGGTTTGTGTCCGTGCTTGGTCTGCCTGTGCTCGCTTTTTGTTTTCCAGTGCTAAAGAAACTTCACTACAGGGGACTCAAGATCTGTGTATCGGGTGCTTTTTGAAAACCGATTTCTATTACTGTTAAAATAAATGATCCTGCTCGTATGAGCTTAACTATAACTTTGTCTTTGACTTTCATTTAGTTGGAAGGGGCTTGTATCGGGGAAACACTATATATATATATATATATATATATTTCTTGAAAGTGACGACTGCTACAGAATGCATAATTAATAGACTTTGTTATTAAAGTGTGATTAAGTGACACACTTTGTAAGTTTGACCCTTTTTTGTCTTATATCTTATGAATAAAGAAGGCAAATGTGATTATTTAAAAGCATTCCCAGGATAGTACAACAAAGTCAATTGATCACACATCTGTCTCACACAGTCAGTAAGTAAATAATGGAAAAATATAAACCTGGAGCTTTCAGCTGCTTTCTCTAAAGCCACTTAACTAAAAAAAAAAAAAAAAGTGTTTGCCCATGGCCCTTTTTGAAAACACAAAAATGCAATCTGAAAATGCTCAAACGAAATCACAAAGCTAATTTATTCCAATTTTTAATATGCATTCCAGCTGTCCTTTACTTTGTTCAGATAGAATGTGATATTTAATTGTCTCCCAAGGAAGCCAACACTGATAGCTGTAGTCATTAAACTTTTCTTTTCCACAGCAATTTCTTTCCAAAAAGGGCTTAAAGATATAACAGGGTTTTTTTTTAGTCTTATAGCAGCAATTTGCTTGTAATTAAACAAAATGATGGCTCTTTTCACAGCATCTGTAAAAAAAGGTGAGGAGAAACTGGATTATTGGGTGGCCAGCATCTTATTGCATGAACTGCTCAATTTGCCCATCATTGATCTAGATATTGAAGAGGGTATCCAACCTTGAGGAAAGGGAAGCATTTCCTCAAACAGACGCAGCACCTTGAAATACAGTGCTACACTTACCCTAGACACCTCATGTAAGCAGCTCTAAAGGGGTTAAGAAGCAGGACCAAATCCTCTGATACTGTATGCAATTACACAGGAATGAAAATCCCTGATCTTGGGGGTGGCGAGATGGCCAATCTGTCACCTTGGATATTAGAGTGCACGCTATAGGACCAGGGGACTGGGCAGCTGAGGCGAATGTTGACCCATACAGGCAATGTCCTGGAGATGATTATAAAATCACTTCCAGCAACCAATCAATCACTTAAGAATGTCAAAATTCCAATGCATCTTGTGTATAAATGTCATCCTGTGCATAGAGCATATGATACCTTAATAATAACAGACACCCAACACATGACGTCATGCCTCAGACTCAAATCGATTACAGGATATAGGCAATCAGCAACCAGTGAACATGTGTGTGACCTGGGGGCTGGAAGATATGCTGCTGTATATTGGAACAGGTTCTTTCACAAGATGTAGGGGGAATAAGTACCTGGCACAGCAGCATCACCTTAAATAGGTTTCTGCCAATTCACTGACATTCAAGCCTGGATCTCAGATAGAAAGGCATCCTTTTTTCAATTAAACAGCAGCACTGGTTTGACTTCATCGCTGTCATGTGTTGCTTACTGATGCAGCAGAATCCAATTTCTAACCAGCAGTCTTTTCTTTATTTGATTGATATCTTTGAGTCACAACCTCCGTCGCACGCTGCACCTTTCTGCACAAGCTCACTCGCTTGTGAGGCACCTCAAGGTTAAAAACACTGAGCCTTTTTAGATTGTTCAATGATATTTTCATCATGGCAGCTATTACTAGATGAACATGAATGAAAGATCATATTTACCGGTCTTTCATTTCTGGACAGCTATGCATTCTCATAGCAGATCAATGTGAGGCCATGTTTATTATTTCCCCAGACAGTAATCCTAATCCTCAATGCTAAATCCATACACAGCATATGCAAAATTAAGGAAGGAAACCCATTTTACAAATTGTCATAGGTTGATATTATTGCTTAAGCACCTACTTAAGCACGCCTATGTGTATAGGTGAAGCACAATTATTCTGAGTGACTGCAGGCTATTCATCTAACCAGAAATAAATGAATGAATTGCATTGAACCCATGAATCAATGAATCCCATGATCAGAAAAAAGACACACTGTACTTCACTTCCTACCCAATTCATTTCTATACAAAAACAGACTTTGACCTGTCAGAGTGTTCTAGAACACTCTGATCAAGTGTTCTAGTATGAAGTGTTTGAACTCTTAACCTGTCTGACAGTGTTGACACACTATCCTGTTTGAAATGCATTGAACTGTCCTTTCAAAAAAACAGGTACCTGTTCATCTTCAGAAATATTGAAGGGGGTGATCTCTTTCTGACAGAGGTTATGGATTTTCTACAACCCCCTTCTAAATGAATTCACTGAGGAATGCTGTCCATGCAACCGTGATCAATCAATCTAACTTAAAACGCCAGTCTCCATGTCCTGCTTTATTTTCCTTGTTCTATAGTGACACTCACACAGCTTATCCAGAGGTACAGCATGCATGCGCTTCCAATGAAGGGCTTTAGCACAGTTTTTAAACACAGGATTTAAACTAATACACGTTCTCAAACAGTCCAAATGCCTGGAAAACAGAAACTGTAGCCTGCTGAAACGTGTTGAATGTGGAACAGTCCATTTGTATCACTTGTGTCTAACTTTCAACTATAATTACCACTAACCCCATACAAATCTGCCTCAGAAAGGTATTGTACAGCAAAATTATTGTATGCCTTTCCCCATGTGGAGGGTTAAATAGGGGTCACCCAGAGAAACGAAATGGAATCTCCCTATAGGAGACTTCCATTTCCCATGATAAGATGACTTTGCATTGCTTATCGCAGCACTTTCAAAAGATGACATTTTGTGTTGTACACTGTTGATGTCAGATGTCAGAACCTGTTTCTGATGCTTTATCAATGATAAATGAATAGACATGGAAAACAAATAGATATCAGCTGCTACAGCATCCGTCCTCTGATTGTGTTTGAATTGAGCTGCATATCGAATTTGGAAATTTGAAAGCACTCAGAGATTGCGTCTGAAAAGAAAACATTTTCAGTAATGAACAGATAATAAAAGCAGGCACACACCTGGGGTTTAGTTGGGTTAGGAGTCTGATTACTTCCGAATTACTTATCTGTCTTTCTCCTAGTGAGCCTGAAAAGAAAAGGAATCCATAAAGCCAACATCCTCCTGAGAGACTTTTTCATAACTGTGCTAGAGAACGGGGATACAATGATTGCATTCTAATAAACCACACAGGGAATAGCCTCATGTGCAATAAATGTCATCGTCTTTTCTATCTCTTTATAAAAAAAGACATTTAAAAAGGTGAAGTACGGTGGCCCTGAAGTGCAAAACACAAGCAAATACAACGTTAGCAAAGGGCACATGGAACAGTTAAGTGGGCTTCCGATATTCAATATTCAAAAAGCATACATTCACAAGTGGTTGTGTATTTGCAGTTGTGTAACATGTCCAATTACAGTGTAATTACAGTGTAGTTCAAGAAATGTTACTGTTGAAATTAGATGTAGAGCTACCAAGGCAGTTGCTGATTTGACATACTGAAAGTTGTTTAATTCTTGTATGTTTTGATTGACAGTCCAGGTGAACTAGGAGGTATAAGTCTGCACTAGAGAGTCAATCATTTCAGCCATCGTGGATACTGAAGCACCTGTCAATCATCAGTCTGATTTCTTGCCCATTGCGAACGAAACTGACTTGCAACAAGATGCATCTTTTATACCACAGGCATTTGTACAATAGTTTCACAGAGATGTATTACACTAGTCCCCATTACAAGGTCTGTGGTCCTGCTGATTGCTCATGTCCATTGGAGTGGAGATGCTGTACCCAGCTGAGCATCCTCACAAACCTAATCTACGGCTTCTATTTCTGTAGTTTACTATTGATTGACCTTGAATAATGTTTCACTGATGTGAACACTCTGTCCAGTTGCTTTAATAATTGCTTTTATCCGTAATGAAGTAGAGGAAAAAAACAAATAGCTACAGCAATAACTTACTGTACACAGAGGTAGCCTTATTTGTTTTAATGTAAATTAATTTAAAATTCAGTGAAAAAGAAGAGCTATTACAGCCATCATTTGAAATGAGGAAGGACACACTGTAATAATATCTGAAATTTAATGTGAGTTGTTTCAGCAGTTTTGATAAAGGTGATTTAAAGAGATTTAAAGGTTAAAGATGACGTTAACGCTTCATGAAATATCCTGAAGATGTACAGTATCGTGCACTCTCTAGTAAGCCTGGAGCAAGCTCCGACCTGCACCACTTTCATTTCTCTGACATTGCATGCACAATGTGTCCTGTCAGCATCTCGATGCTGAATTGCAAACTACACACCTTGGAGCTAATAACGACAGACAGCAGAAGAACACGAGTGTTTACCTTTAAATGTTATTGCAGGGGTTAGGGTCAGCAAAATACTTCCTCATCCTCACTAGCAACAGGTGCACAGATGAACACATCATTAACAATGGTTTTCAGTTAGTTGCATTAGTTACATTACCTTGTGAAGTGCTTTAATAACCCACTGCTGTGTAGCATTAGCAAAAACTGGGCCAAAAGAAAAATGAGCTTTTTAATCAATGTGTTTGTATTTTAGTGGAAGAAAGAAAACCAACATAAGAAATGCTAAATAACTAATTCAGCCAGTGACCTACTGTGATGTACTACTTTAGTAACCCTAGCAATTCAATGCTATCCTGCCAGACTTTCTCTGAGACACAACAGACCTTTTGTTTTAGATGTTTACTGCTTTTAATGCCATCATGGTTAATTACCCAGACCTAAAAGACCTAACATTTTGAACCCCCAATTAATCTGTAAAGCAGTGTGAACATCAATCGATTTTTGTGGTTTGTGGTGTGTGTTTTCTCTACTATAAGGGGTGAGTATCTGGACATCTTGGGGACTGCAGTGAATATTGCCAAACCAATCAGAGACCCTACTGGAAAAGAAATACATTAGGGGAGCGCAGACCTGGAACACCGTGTGAAAAGCACAAACAAGCTTTGTAGTGCATAGAGCACATACTTACTGTGAATTCTAGCTTCCTGTACATTCACCCTTAGAAATATTCCGTTACTCATCAAACTGCATGTGAAAGTACAAATCTAATAATGTAAAAGAGCTTTAGGCATTCTGAGACGTAAAGTCTCTCTCTCTCTTTTTTTTGTTTTAAAATGATATTTTTAAAAATGCAGAGGCTTTGTAGTTCTATTATCTTATTCCAAGGAATTCTAAAACATTTATCATTTTTTTAACTTCTGTTGAAAACATGTTCTACAAAGCCTTATTGATACATTTTAGATGGTTTCTATTCGATATCTATAAAGTGATACTAAAGTATGCCAATTGGATGCTATTTTTTATATTTTATGTCAGTAGCAGTGCATTGATAATTGCTAAATCTCTCCTTTTAATCACTATGTCTGTAGCTCATTTGCTGTTACTGCTTCAACAGCCTGCATTGACATCCTGCTCAGACATCCTTAGCTTGACTTAAATGAGGCTGGCATTGATTTTGTCAGCTACATAAAGACGCCTAAGCCTGCATGCACGTAAGTAAATTGTTTTTCCCAATGGATGTGTTGGCGTTCCATTGATCCACAGCAATGCAATTCACATCTCTGTGGGTGTCATCCCTAGATTGATTCTTCTTGATGTTCAGGAGTCATTTTTTCCTCTGATTTATTGGCTATGGTCAGGTTTAATAATGAATAATGTAAGGGTTTGGTGACCATTGTTATATTCTCAGATTAGTGTCAGTATTTACAATATATTGGCAATCAGATTTCACAAGGTATGTATTTGTCCTGTAGATATATATGTTATAGTTTGCATGGGTTTGGGCCAATCACTTATACTTTATAGAGGCGCCTAGATCAGATAGCTAATCTTCCAGAATTTCAATTCTGCTCTGCAATCCCTGGGCAGTTTTGTAATTATTCAATTACTCTTCAAACTGCATGAGAAAGCTGCATCTACTAGCTCTGTATGTTCCACACCACATCCTGGATATATAAAAGGTCTTTATTGTATTATTAGATATTTTTTAATTTTTCTCCAGTGCAATTAAAGCCAATTAAAATGAGCAAAAGCCAGAAGAAATGCCCAGAGATTTATCTGGTGATTGCTTTAGCAAATCTCATATTAATCAGAAATTAGCTTTCATGCTATATAATTTTTTTTAATTCTTTTTTTTTATGACTAGTTATTTTCAGTCAAGATGAGGAAGTGCCAGGAGGACTAAATAACAAAAAATAAATAAAAATAAAAAAATAAAAAACAAAAGGTACTGGCCCTTAAATTGGACTCTCTCAGTGACCAACACAGAGACCACAAAGAAACCTGCCAGCTCCTCCTTTACACATGTGGCTCAATTGGCAATCAAATACCCAGTTTAGCCTGGCCACATTCTCACCAGGTTTTGGGAGCTTTAAACCTCTGGTGCAGAATACAACAAAACTTCAATCCTTTGCGTTATCTGTGTCAGGACACGGAATGATACACACAGTGTGTTACTTTTATTCCTCGTCTGCTTTAATCTCAGTGCTAATTACAATTAGAGTTCTGAAGGAGAACAAATAGAGACACAGTGATAATCAGTACAACCTAAGAAACGTACTATTAGATTAGATGAAAGTTAAGATTACATTCAAAAGTAAAAGGACATTTGCAAAGGCACTCTTCACCTGTTTAATCCTATAGGGGGTTATAGGATACCTTTTGGTTGAATGTTACATTTTGTGGATTATATACATTATTTAACGCAATCTCTTAAATCCATGACAGTTCTTCATCAGCACAATAATATCATGATCTAATGAATTGAACTGAATTGGCAGTTTAGATATTTCTTATCTGTAAGAGTGTATGTGCAGGTATGCTACAGACAAGTTAAAAACAGCAGTACAATCTTGCTTATCTAAATCCTGATAGTCTGAACAATCATATCATTTGAACCATGCTTTCACAATGAAATGAATGCTTAGAGCAGTTCTACAAACCAAACTTCAGTATTCTAATTCTAGAGTATTGTTAAAGGTCTGTTTTATAACAGCATTTTATTGCCTACAAATGTTCATTTGACATGCAAGTAACCTTGTTTCCTTAGCAACCCAAGCAAAAGGATTTGTTTTAATTAACTATTGACTCAAAGCCTGTTCCACTATAACAGAGAGTGTGTAAAAGGCTGGGACATTAACAAAAGTCTAAGCAAGCATTTGCATGTTTGTAGATGGAAAGCTTACCTGAATAGTTGTTCATTGCAGATGTTTCTAGAGCTTATGCTCACAAAATGTGAAGGTACTGTAACTCCAAGACATCTTGATGTATTATTGAATGGAGAAGATTTACGTTTTATTTTAACTTACATTATTAAGAACAAATTATTACACTAAATTTAACATCTAGTACTTTTAACAATTTGAGTATTTTAATATACTTTAATAATCATTTAATTGGCTAATGTTTTCTTGCTGAGAACTGAGCTTTTTCGATACATGTAATGTCTGAGAACTGTCGCAGGAGGTGACATGTGTTCCTTGTTCGGTTAGGAGTTGCTGGTAGGGAGAAGGGGCTTCTCAAGGAATGTATGGGCTGTGGGTGGGGGTTGGAGGCTTCATGTATTGTTACAATGTTACACTCACTCACAGGTGGAAAAGGCAGGAGAGCAGCCGACATCACCAATTGTCCAGAGCTAATAGTATTTTACTTGATCTGCTACTCTGTATCAGGGCTAGATCATAAACTCTAGTAGTAGTCAATTTCTCTGTATAATTTTACCTGTATGTTAATAATAAAACCTGGATTACTGTGATTTGAAATTGCCTGTTGTGTCTGGTAATTTTTACTCTCAGGGTCTCAATAGATATTAAGAACACAGTAGGTCTTGTTTTCTTACAACAATGAAAACTGAGTCAGTAATAAAGTATGCACATATTATACAGGCCGATATTTACATTGTTTAAACAAAGACTGATATGTACAGTAGACTGCATTTGGAGCAACGAAAGAGAAATGTGGACAATGCAGAAATATTTGGAGTACCATCATCATTACATTGTGTTTATTTCTCATTCTAGCTCACCTTTTTCCTGAAGTACTTTAGATTCATTGCACACTTGAATACATTGGATAATACAGCTATGCCACCTGGTTGGCCTCTGTAATGTCCCTTGGCCAGGCTTGTGCCTGTGTAAATATTGTCTTGGTATCCAGGTGCTACTCATTTTCTAGCTCATTATTCTACCCCGCAGGATGGATAGACCAAGAGAAGGGGTTATTTATTATGCAAAGCTTCTGATTTGTATGAAATATATGCAAATTATTAAACACCCTCTATCAATTACACGCAGAAAACAGCTTAACAAGACCAACGACAGTCTAGAAATGAGTCATGCTAAGTCATCAAAACACAACCTGGCCCCCCACCCCCCCAAAAAAAAAAAAAATACATAGAGAAGCTGTGCATGAAGGGAAGCTCCTTTTCCCCCCCAGCAGTGACTTGTCAGGCTAATAATCAGTTTAACATTTTCTGACCAGGATCTTTGGTCAATCATCCACGAGTTCCCAGCTCTCTAGTCACACTAACCCATTTGGATATTAGCAGCTTTAACGTATTAGAAGTCTTGATTGAGAGTTCATGACTCGTGTGGATCTATGGCAAAGATTATCTGCACCTCATGCTTGCAGAGATGTGATCTGCAACACAGAATTTCCAAGATGAAAGACTGGCAGGCAATGAAGAGGTCCTTGAACCAGACATTCATTCATGTAGAAGAATGACTGTGTGTTTCGAGTTTTGTACCCCTAGGACTTTCTCTTATTAATACATTTGTGACTTAAAATCAGATGATAGTACTGCACACAACCTCAGTAAAAAAAAAATAATAAAAAAAAATAAACATGCCAGTTTAAATTTAAAAAAAAAAATGATATTACAAATAACAAATTGTCTTCATGATAAGTATGATAAATCATCACAGTAATCTTAATAATACTGACGCAAACAAAAAACACAACGAGACACATTCACTAAATATGTACTGTGCTCTCATGTAAAAAATAAATAAATAAAAGTATTTCCAGGGAAAATGCTTTGTGCATCTTCACCCATGCACTAGGAATTTGGGAGAAAAGTTTCCTTTAAATTTGCTGAACTATGATTGAATCACTTGTTTAGTGCAAAGTGTTCTTTGTATTCTAGCTACAGACCCTTAGCAGTCTTTAAAAGGCAGTATGGTTCTCCTGCATGGTTTCAGTGCGGCACTCCCTTTCATATCTAGAGAGCTGTTGTTTGGATGTTTGCTTCCTCTCTCTGTAATGAGGGTCATCCATAACAATAATAATAATACTGTTACAGTTTCCATCAATGCATATTTAATTAGAGTACATGTGATCAGTACATCTAATACAGCTATGGCCAAAAGTTTAGCATCACCTAGAATTTCAGGATTAGAACAAAAAAAAAACTATATGAACATCATTTAGATCTTTTGTTTGACATCATGTTTTGATATTGCAAAAGTCTACTGGAAGCCATAATAGTAGTATGGTATTTCATGTTAGATTTCAAAATTTCACATTTTTCAATTTGTACAAAACAGTATGTAATTAAGTATGTTTCATTCAACATTATGCAAAATGTGTTAATTCTAGAGGGGGATGCTAAACTTTTGGCCACAGCTGCACAATGTACAGGTTGACGTCAGGACAGGTTTATCGCTTGTTTTAAAACTGTGTTACCACAACCTCCTTTGTATTTGTGACAGGATAGCCGGGTGTCTAAGGTGGTCAGGAGATAGGAAGGAGACTCCGAGCTGACATGTTTATTTTTTCAAAATAAAAATGACAAACAAAAAGACAGCTCACAAACCCAAAATAAAAAGGTTAAACAAAACAATAGCACACCACAAATAATGCACAAAAAATCCCTCACCTCAAGCTTTTCACTATCACTGTGACTTTTAAACAAACCCAGAGGAGCCTTTGCCACTCTCTCCAGGCAGCTGCAAATCCTCCCTCACAATGTTGCTTCTAACTCTCGTTTTAAATCGTGTGGCTGTTCCCAATTAACACCAATTATCTAATTTGAGAACAACCACATGCATTTTGCAGGGATAGGAATTAACCCTATCCCTGCCATCCACCACCACAAACCCACAAACACAAGACTTCTTTACAAGCAGGGCTTTGCCTGGCCCCACGAACTACCTGCAGGGCTCTCTTCTGCTGCCCTGCCACAGTACTGTGCAGTACAACTTGACACACACACACACAACATTGAATTACTGTCTTTACTTCTGCAAGAAATGAGTGGTCCTCAAATACTCTTTCATCACAGCATATATTATATTTGCATTAATGTATGCATGCATCACTGTGCTAAACAGACATCTTCTTCTCTACTTGTATTAATTTATCTTCATTTCCATTCCTCTCCTGCCTGGACAAGCTACCCACAATTTCATTTTCAGCTTTTCAATACCATGCCATAAGGGCTTGAGCTGTTAATATCAAGATTGGTCTTCTCTTTATCCTGAATTCAAGGTAGAGTCTGGGGAAGATAAATATCTGTAATATTTGTAATAGTAAAGTCAGAACAGCAGACTCAGTTTTCAGAATGCAGCTATTGCTGATGCAGCTGGAAGTGCCAGTGTCAGTGTCCATGTGTGTGGCTGTTTATCCATTTCCACTGCCCGACACTATATCAGAGCACAGAAAGAAATAGCACAGGAATACCACGGCTTACATGTCAAAGTTTTATTGGAACATTTAAAGCTGATAAACTCTGGCTTGCAGGTTTGGCATTTTGTTTTGTTAATTTTAGAAATTAGAAATAATACAAACAATTTCAATTGTAATACACAACATATGCGCAGCTTCGAGAGATAATACATATCGACTGACTTTACCACAGTCTTTCATTAACTCCTATTTCTTAAAATATAAAATGAGACCAAAACAGAAAGTGACTTGGTTGTCTGGATGAACAGTGGTTTTGTTAAAATTACTAGGTGCTTTTTTTTTTTTTATTTACCTGTCAATAAACAAGAGTTAATTAAAGACTTGTAAACACTTACAATGATGCCCCATTAAGAATCTTTTTTTTATTTTTTGCATCTCATTAGCATTACAAAAGCACACACAAAAAGCAATAGCAAGATTTCAATAACACACTTACTGCTGTTACTTCTCCCTGTTCATTTGATCCAATCAGAACAATTTCCATCTATGCTATAGTATACAGCATAATAAGATCACATGACATGTGGGTGTGGTCTATGACACATTGTGGGGTTTACATTTTAAATGACATTTTAAAAGCAACACCCTGTAACTGTATGAATTCTGCCAGCGATATCGACATCATACTCACAATATGATACTGTATACAGTACATTACATATAAGATTGCACCATCCTGAGTGGCAGCTATAAGAATGTCTGCATAAAAAACCTTTCAAAGGAACCATATTCAAGGAACTAAGCACATGATATCCTTCCTATATGGACAGGGTTACAATGTAATGGCACGATGGTTGTACTTTTCATGAGACGCTGTGCCATTTGAACCCTTCTCCAAACATATCATTATCATTCATGATGCCATATTATTTTATCAGTACGTGTTTCAATGAATAGACCGGGGGAATAAGATACAGTATGTTACAATGCCACTTCAGCATAAAATTCTCAACCAGGGACTTCATAGTGAAAACAGCACTGCAATGCATTTACGGGCATTTAGTGAACATACAGTGTATTTTGTATCATTAGTTGAAATAAAATAAAGAAACATGTTAAAATGTAATGCCTTTTCCTGTTTATCTACTGTTTTCTAATGTACTGTGTGCTTTGTGTCTATTTGTTCACATGACAATCTGCACAGGTCACTCTGTTATAAAGTACTACTGTTTCTACTATTAGACTAGTCCCAGCTGGCATTTCATGAAAAACACTTAACTAACCAATACTGGCACTTGTGTTACAATGTGTGCACTATTCATTAGGCCCAGGGTTATAATGTGATTTGGCCACATGTTGGTAATGACAGTAATGCTATAAATAGCTGGTCAGGGACATCTCCAGGCATTCTGAGACAATGCACAGTACAAACAAATCATATTTTACACCATCAGATCTGGATTATCATACTGCTTCAGGTGGTATTTGTACACAGCATGGTTTATTTTGTATAAAACTGTTTTTTTTTCCATGCAGATTTAGGTTGTTACTGTATATGAGCATGTCATAAACGGTTTGAATGATTGTTGTAGCAGTATGCCAGGCACTCTGTTTGCAGTACTGGTAGCATACTTGCATGCACAGTTTCTGTTACTATACCTTCTTTGACTGAACATTGACCATTTCAAGTTTTGTATACAAAAATGATGCAGCATTTGTTTAGGTATATAATGACCTAATTGCATCAAGTATAGACAATATTCCATTGCAAGTAAACACTGTTTAACATGGTTATGTATATTATAAAATGATATTACTACTACTAAAAACTATCAAAAACAGTTAATTCAACTTTTTATTTTTCAAATCTTTAAAAACTACTACTACTACTACTACTACTACTACTACTACTACTACTACTACTACTACTACTACTGCACTAGAAGACTGGCTCTACCTCCGCTACGCTCTCCTGCCTCCCGAGCCCGCTCCTTCTCCACCCTTGCTCCGCAGTGGTGGAACGACCTTCCTACAGATGTCAGGACTGCCCAGTCCCTGACCACATTCCGGCGCTTCCTTAAGACTCACCTCTTCAAACAGCACCTGTAGAACTCCTCTGTTGTATCCTGGGACACTCATTTAAATGTGCTTTATTTTGCTCTTATCTGCCCCCTATTTTACTGCATTTAATCCTGTACTTCAGAATATTGTAATCTGCCAAGTGTTTAACCTGTAGTATTTTGTATTTAATCATATCCTGATGTAACTATCACTATTTAATCATATCCTGATGTAACTATCACTATTATCTGCTGTATTATTGAATTGTGGTTTGTCACACTTGAACAAAAATTATTGTATTTCTTGCTCTTATTGTATTACTTGTATTGTAACACTTGAATGTATTTGTATTTGCTTGCGATTGTAAGTCGCCCTGGATAAGGGCGCCTGCTAAGAAATAAATAATAATAATAACACTACTACTACTACTACTACTTATAATAATAATAATAATAATATTACGATGCCCTTGAACAGTGACGTTGTTGCATTATTGACATCTCCATTCCGTTCTGCATTTGCTTTGAATATATTTAGAAAACATATATTTTACTCTGGTAGTAAATGTTTAAATCCAAAAGCTTATTTCTATCAGCACTATACAGGTTCTAAACCAACCTTTTCATGGATAATGGGATGTAAAAAATAAAAAAAATAAAGGGTAGCACTTTAGTTTAGGTATCTGTTATATGTGATTATAAACAATGGCAACAAAAAAATAAATAAATAAATAAAAAGTGTATAATAACTGTATTGCAAATGCAAAGCAGCCCCATACAATTGGTGAGACTGACCTGAAAAGACTTATACAAGGAAAAACTCCAGTTTACGAACCATTTGTAAGGACATACATATATGTTTTATAGAACTTTACATAGAGGAAATTATTAACATAGGATAACAGTTTATTACAATGATATTTGAATAACACATTCATATTACTAAGTTTCTTAGACGGCAAGGACCTTAGCTACATGTTCTTATAACACTGTATTGACATAGCCTGTTATTATTAATACACATCTCATATTTTTTTTAGAATACCCTTCATTACACATTTGATTGGTTATTTATAATGCTAAAACTAAAGTGTTACCTTTAAAACAAATTGACAAGAGAAACCACAGCTTTAATTTTGAGTGGCTGTCTATAAAAAACAAGTTTCCAGGTGCTTTGGAGTGAGGCTGTGCTGCATACTGAGTTATTGAATCATAATATCTAGATTGGTCTTATAAGTGATCTCTAGCCCTCACTAAAGAAAAAGTGCATATCATAAATGCTCTCTGTCTTTTGAAATGTGGGGTGCATCGTCTGCATTCTAATAAACCATTCATCAACACTTCCTTTGTTATAAACTTTGCAATATAACCTTCTTACATAATACAGAAAAGAAAGGCTAGAGACCCCGATGGTGATTCATCTTGTCTTACGTTTTACTGTGTTTTTAAAATTACAAACCTTTTCATTTAAACAAAAGCTGTTCCACATGTTATAAAAAATGGGTTGCATTGATTGCTCTGTGTTATATTTGCATATCAGGCTTTCTGGTGGCTTAATCATAAATCACTTAAGCTTTCCTCTTGTGAAATTATAATGTAATCAAAACATTGATGCAAATAATAACCCTGTAATTCACTGCACTCCAGAGATTATTTTTACACATACGCATACACATACACATTCAGGTACAACCACAGTTAACCTAGTGCTATATTCAGATGAACTTTGATTTAATCTTGACCTCTCAGGCCCCCACTGAACCTGACATTACCTAGGGATTAAAGCAACAACATAATTGCACTGGTGTGATATTATCAGAACATTAATGCGATCTTCAATTATGGAAATTCCAATGTTACAAAACTGACAAGTGAATAACTTAAGAGTTCTTAAGAGACTTTGATGCATTATTTATACAGCATGACTTTAGTTGTTTGGTTCTAGTTTTGTGAAATGAGCATTGGTTATAATTAAAGAGTGGAGAAAGTTTACGATAATGTAAAAACCCGAACTATCAACCCAGTTTTCTAAGATTATTGAAAAAAAGTTTTTTGCCCTATTGAAAATTGTGTCTCTGCCTTTTTGTCTCAATGGCCAAATTAAATGTTTATGTAATAAACCTACCAAGAAACAACTGAGGCAGAGGTAGGAAACTAGGAGTGCAAGTTGAAAGTGCGACACTTTCATGTCAATAACTTCAATCACTCCGTCCGGCACCTAAAATGTTTAAATAACTGTGCTCCGATAGTTAGTCTCTGCTGTGACGGTGGAGTCTCCGTCAGTCTTGACCACAGTGTGCTTGGAGGTGCTCAGCTGGCCATTGTGGGACTGCTTACTCCGACAGAGCCGCTCCTGGAAGTTCTGTGCGAAGCAGAGCAGCATGAGGGGGTTGACGCAGCTGTGGGCGTAGCTCAGGCAGATGCTGATGTGGTAGGCATAGAGGAAAGAAGGAGTGGGGGCCACGGCGGTGAGGTTGAGCACCTGCATGACATGGAAGGGCGACCAGCAGAGCAGAAACACCGCGATGACCAAGAGGACCGTCTTGGTGGCCTTCTTGGCCCAGATGGACTGCTTCCGGCGCACCCTGCGGAGGGATCTGAAGACATGGTAGAGCGTGAGAGAATAGAAAGTGCTGATGATGATGAGGGGGATGATAAAGCCCATGGTGGACTGGTATAGGGTGTACCAGTACATGTCTCTGGGGCCGGAAGGCAGGTCCAGGACGCACACTTCTGCCTTTCCCACTCGAATGGTCCTGGAGTAGAGCATGACCGGCACTGTCAGCAGGAAGCTGCCAGTCCACACCAGGGCATTGATGACCATGGTCCACTGGATGGTCCTCCTCTCCGAGGCTGGGTGGACTATTGCAACATACCTGAAACATAAAGAAAATGGGGAAGAGACTGTGAACTGAGCAGGGTCTTGGACAACAAGTATGCTAGTTCCCTCCAGGTTTCCCATCAGTCTTAACTTGCACTTTGACTCACGTGCAACTGTAAGAGATCACTTCTTCTAAGGTTGTGCCTCATGCTGTATAAACACTATTTCAATTCAATAAGTACATTACCAAGAGAGAGACGAATGCTTGTTTGCAGGAGTAGTCTTGGGAAACATAAGAGCAGTAGGTTTTTGATCTCTAATAGTCAGAACATTACATACTTAATTAGTCTGCCAATTTATTGTCTAGACTGCATTTATATTCAGCCCATTTCAATCAATGGGTTACACTTTCTAAGAGATTTTACATTGAAACAATAGCTCAGATTGGCTGCCATTTTGAAATACAGTAGTAATAAAAACCCTGCATGAAGTGCTGGGCTCTGCTAGTGGTTGATAGCCAATAGTTTTGTCACCAATAATATTGTTGTTATAACTACATGCAAAGCTTCTAAACTCAGCATTTGCATTGATTGTTGAGATCATTATTATCAACGTTTAATCCAGATTAATGACTAATCCAGATTAATATTAAAGTCAAATGAAACAAAAAGAATACAGAATGCATCAAAAAAGCAAGTCAACTCAAACCAAGAGAGAGACTCCTCAAACTCCATCACAAACAACAAGTCAACGCAAACCAAGAGAGAGACTCCTCAAGCCCCATCACAAACAGCAAGTCAACTCAAACCAAGAGAGAGACTCCTCAAACTCCATCACAAACAACAAGTCAACGCAAACCAAGAGAGAGACTCCTCAAACTCCATCACAAACAACAAGTCAACTCAAACCAAGAGAGAGACTCCTCAAACCCCATCACAAACAACAAGTCAACTCAAACCAAGAGAGAGACTCCTCAAACTCCATCACAAACAACAAGTCAACGCAAACCAAGAGAGAGACTCCTCAAACTCCATCACAAACAACAAGTCAACGCAAACCAAGAGAGAGACTCCTCAAACTCCATCACAAACAACAAGTCAACTCAAACCAAGAGAGAGACTCCTCAAACTCCATCACAAACAACAAGTCAATGCAAACCAAGAGAGAGACTCCTCAAACCCCATCACAAACAACAAGTCAACACAAACCAAGAGAGACTCCTCAAACTCCATCACAAACAACAAGTCAACTCAAACCAAGAGAGAGACTCCTCAAACCCCATCACAAACAGCAAGTCAACTCAAACCAAGAGAGACTCCTCAAACTCCATCACAAACAACAAGTCAACTCAAACCAAGAGAGAGACTCCTCAAACTCCATCACAAACAACAAGTCAACTCAAACCAAGAGAGAGACTCCTCAAACTCCATCACAAACAACAAGTCAACTCAAACCAAGAGAGAGACTCCTCAAACTCCATCACAAACAACAAGTCAATGCAAACCAAGAGAGAGACTCCTCAAACCCCATCACAAACAACAAGTCAACTCAAACCAAGAGAGAGACTCCTCAAACTCCATCACAAACAGCAAGTCAACTCAAACCAAGAGAGAGACTCCTCAAACCCCTTCACAAACAGCAAGTCAACGCAAACCAAGAGAGAGACTCCTCAAACCCCTTCACAAACAACAAGTCAATGCAAACCAAGAGAGAGACTCCTCAAACCCCTTCACAAACAACAAGTCAACTCAAACCAAGAGAGAGACTCCTCAAACCCCTTCACAAACAACAAGTCAACTCAAACCAAGAGAGAGACTCCTCAAATCCCATCACAAACAGCAAGTCAACGCAAACCAAGAGAGAGACTCCTCAAACTCCATCACAAACAACAAGTCAACTCAAACCAAGAGAGAGACTCCTCAAACCCCTTCACAAACAACAAGTCAACTCAAACCAAGAGAGAGACTCCTCAAACCCCTTCACAAACAACAAGTCAACTCAAACCAAGAGAGAGACTCCTCAAACCCCTTCACAAACAACAAGTCAACTCAAACCAAGAGAGAGACTCCTCAAACTCCATCACAAACAACAAGTCAACTCAAACCAAGAGAGAGACTCCTCAAACCCCATCACAAACAGCAGGGAACAATGCCTGTCTTGTTCCTTGGAACTTTCTATTGTTGCCTTTAAAAAGCCTGAATCGAGGAGTTATTTTATATGGATTACATTTTTTGAGCGTCTTTTCTGTGTATTTATTTTCCATAATCTTCCTTGACAGTTCTTCTCCTTTAAATACATAAAAGATTCATCATTTCTTTTTCATGTTTCTTTAGTTCTTATTTATTTTTGCTAGTCAATGGAGACGCTTCAGCTGTCACCTGTGGCTTCACCACATGAGAAAAAGCAAAAAGCGCTCCATCACTGTGATAGAGAATCTCATTTCATTTCGTATAAGCCGCTGAATAAAAAGGTTTCCACTGAGATAACAGGACTGTGTTGTACAGCTGAATAACAGTTATAATAGCGTTATCCAATGTCTTTAGGAAAAAATAAATATAATCTATTATAAGATCTGTAAAGAATGGTTATTTAAAATAAGGAACTATTCAACAGAATGAAATGTAACTACTGCTGTGACAGAGTGCACTCCCAAGTGAATGTCAACAGAAATAAGACCAAGATTAAAAAAAGATTAAACATGGTCCCTTGCTCACTATGTTAATTTGTGAAGTGGCTGCTCGCTCTGTTAAATGCCCTGTTTACAAATGATTATGCATGCTAATGTACTACATTGTACAGTGAAAACAGATAACAACCGTAACAAAAACACTTGCCATCTGCAAAACACCTTTGCTGTTGATAATGCCATGCAAATGAACTATAGGAAATATTTTGACAGACAGCACAGAAAGCATAAAGCAGCTTTACATGCCATGCTAATTTCATGAAGAGTAAAGTAAATTCAAATGATATATCTGTTCTCTCTCTCTCTCTCTCTCTCTCTCTCTACACACACACCAGTAGAGAGACACAGAAGGAGTTGAATAATATCTGATCCTTTGCACTAGACATTCATTTTTAATATAGAGTGAGAGCAAGACCGGCAGATCCTTTCAGAAAGAACCTTGACATTTAAACACCAATAAAGAAAAATATAACATCTGGACTCATGTTCTTCTTCTGACGATCTTAAAGCAGATCAAATAAAGAAGCAACAACACTGTACCGATCTGTTTATTTCCTGCCAGCTAAGAACTGACACAGAGCTCACTAACGTTTCTAAAAATAGTATTGATCCATTCATTTTCAAAAGAAATGTTGGTTTTTTTCTGGTTTGAATTTTACATATGAATCTACTACGCTCGCTGTGCAATCCACTCTGCTTGAACTGGAAGGGGCAGTGGAGTGTGAGAAGCAATGTGGAGTGCATTACCCACATGCCTATTGTCTCCCCATTGAAAGGGCACTGTCAATCTTATTAAAGGAGTGTGTACTGACCCTGACACCTGCTCTAAAAAATAATTTACAAGAGCACCTTTGCAGATATTGCAAGATACAGCTGTGGCATTATGAATAGGCAGTGTTAACAAGGTGCCCCTACAGATATACACCTTAATGAAAGCCTGGATGTTTCAGCATACTGGGTCATCACAGATCAAGTCAGATTGACAGCATACCTGCTGACCCCCGTGCGTTCTTTTAACCTGTAGAACTTTAGCTTCAATCATAAGAGTGACTGCAATAATGAAACAGCTCAGTGTGTCGAGAGCTACTGACATTCCACATGATAACTCCCAAATGCAAGACTAGTAATGATTCGCAGTGTTGCAGCACTGAATATTTGGTAGCTTTTATTTCTGCTTGCAGACAATGGTGAGTCTCTTCCTGGCTTGGATTTAATATTTTAGGTTAAACAGCAAACCCACACATAGTACTCCACTGTAAGCTGCATTCTGCCTCAATTGGTGACAGGTGTTCTCTGGAACAAGATAACAGTAAATAAATTACAGGTTGTACAGCTCAGATTTTTAAAAAGGTTCTAACTAAATAAGCAGACAGAATTCCAGCAGGTTATAATCCTAGCAGCACCATCTGTAAATACACTTAACCTTTCCTGCCTCTTGTGATTTTGAAACTTTTTTTCTAAATGTTCTCGTTTGCTCTTTGTAACTCAGTTCAATTAATCATGCAAACAGGGATTTCAAGCAAAAAATAATTACAGTTTTTCAGTCTGGATTTTAAAAGTGGGAATATTCTAAGCAACTCACTGTTCTGTCCACTGAGCTGCAGGTTCTTGCTTTGGGGTTTGAAAATATATAAAAAAAATTGAACTGTAGTTAATTAAAATGATTATAAGACTGTTCTTTAGTTTACCATTTAAGGAACTAACTTTAAAAAGGAAACATAAGTGGGCAGAAAGAAGGATGCTGTGCACAGCAGACTGTACTGTGAAAAATAAATTGAATTCCTAGAATTGTCCTCAGGTTGTATTCATTTTCTATGGTCAATCTTCAGTATGGCTGACCTCTGATGTGGTGTTGCTACTGTCCTTATTTGTTTATTTAGCAGACGCCTTTATCCAAGGCGACTTACATAGACTAGGGTGTGTGAACTATGCATCAGCTGCAGAGTCACTTACAATTACATCTCACCCGAAAGACAGAGCACAAGGAATTTAAGTGACTTGCTCAGGGTCACACAATGAGTCAGTGGCTGAGGGGGGATTTGAACTGGCGACCTCCTGGTTACAAGCCCTTTTCTTTAACCACTGGACCACACAGCCTCCTTACTGGTATCTGCCTGTGGCTGCTAATGACTGGGAGTCCTGTGGGTAAGATTCAAGCTGCACAGCAAGTCATTTCTCATATTTAATTCAGTAGATGGGTTTAAAAGATGGTTTCAGAAACAAACAGAAAGCTGACAGGCCAACATGGAAACAGAACAGCCGCGGACATCAAAAAGTATAAAACATTGACAGGACAGTCATTTTTCCACAACTGAGTAAGCATGTTTTATTTGTCTGTTACTCAACTTGAATGGCTTTCTCTGAAGACTAGTGATCATAGTTTTTTTCAGCAAAAACTCCTGATATTGGGTAAACCTCTGCATGGTAATAAACCGATTAAGCAGAAAACACATGTTTTTGATCTGCTCTACGGCTTCAGTCACGCAATGGAATACAGACTGACTTTCAAATCCATCGCACTGGATAAAATGGCTGTCAAATGTTGTTCAGTCAACTTACTGTTTAGCATTGCAGTTATTTCACTGCGTTGTTTGTTATGTCCTCTCACAATGCATCTTCACCTCCTATACCCTGTCTGCCCCACCTAGAAAACGTCCTTGTTCATCATTAGTCTGTTTTTTCTTTGGTCTGTTTTTGTTTTTAGGCCCGATAGCCCAACGCACCTCAAAATCTCATTCATGAGGTTGTTGATTTTCCAATGTGTTGCATAAATCAGAACAGCTATGGTCTATGGTTAACAGAGGCACTAAATTATAATTATTGAGGTAGACTTGTCCTTTGTTAAATACAATGGAATATTTAATTGATGCACCACTGTATGAGAGCTGTATGCAGGGGTCCCACTGTACCAAATCAGATATTGGACATAAATTAAAAGGAATATTTGACTCTCTATATCCAATTTCTGCTAGAAATCCCTTAGGGGTTTTCCATGGTAATACAGACAAAACCTATATACATATATATATATATATATATATATATATATATATATATATATATATATATATATATATATATATATATATATATGTAAATGCAGCACACAGAGTAACACCTCTGTATACTCCATACTACGATACTATACTGATATTTCAAGCAGTTCTATATGGAAAAAAAACTTGAATTAAAGACAGTCTTCTCCAAATACCTGTGCTGCTCTCAATAACTTGTGTTATAAAATGTCCTTGGCAAGTTTAATCTCAGTTGGATATGTGCTTCTCTAGATATAATGGGAAACTTTCAGGTGACTTACAGACAAAACTCTGGCCTGATGATTGGACTAATACAGGATGTATCATCCGACATGACCCCCTGTGTTTGCATTGTGTTTCTCTGTTTTTATTTGTGAGTATTCTGCATTATAAAGGTTTAACAACTTGGAGACAATCTTTTCTGGCTGACATACTTTATTTTGGAATTTTAAAAAGACCTGGCTGTTAAAACAGAGCATAAGGTGTATCTCTGCCAGTGCTTTGGATGTGTGAATCCTCTGAGTGTATCTCTGCTAGTGCTTTGTATGGGTGAATGCTCTGAGTGCATCTCTGCCAGTGCTTTGGAGTGGAGGCTGCCCAGTGATCAGGTTGTAACAGCATTTCAATTTGGGTATAACAACATGGGTAGAAAAAGCTGTTTCATACTGTTTTAAACAATCCAGAGAACCAATGACATGTACTTTCTTCAAAAAATCATATCACACCAAAATGTGATCTATTCATTTCCAATGCTGAATGACTGGGTTGACCATTTGTTTTCTATCCCCCACCCCCACCCCCCCCCACCTCCACCTCCACCACCACCTCCACCATCACCACCACCACCACCACCACCACCAGCACCATTAACATCACCATCACCACCACCACCACCACCATCACCATCAACATCACCACCACCACCACCATCAACATCACCACCTCCACCTCCACCACCACCACCACCACCATCAACATCACCACCACCACCACCATTAACATCACCACCACCACCACCACCATCACCATCAACATCACCACCACCACCACCATCAACATCACCACCTCCACCTCCACCACCACCACCATCACCATCAACATCACCACCACCACCACCATCAACATCACCACCTCCACCACCACCACCACCACCATCACCACCACCACCACCACCACCACCATCAACATCACCACCTCCACCTCCACCACCACCACCACCACCATCAACATCACCACCACCACCACCATCAACATCACCACCTCCACCTCCACCACCACCACCACCACCATCACCATCAACATCACCACCACCACCACCACCACCATCACCACCTCCACCACCACCACCACCACCATCACCATCAACATCACCACCTCCACCTCCACCTCCACCACCACCACCACCACCATCAACATCACCACCACCACCACCACCATCAACATCACCACCACCATCACCATCAACATCACCACCTCCACCTCCACCTCCACCACCACCACCACCACCATCAACATCACCACCACCACCACCACCATCACCACCACCATCACCACCACCATCAACATCACCACCACCACCAGCACCATTAACATCACCACCACCACCACCACCACCACCATCAACATCACCACCACCACCACCATCAACATCACCACCTCCACCACCACCACCACCACCATCACCATCAACATCACCACCTCCACCTCCACCACCACCACCACCACCATCAACATCACCACCACCACCACCACCACCATCACCACCTCCACCACCACCACCACCACCATCACCATCAACATCACCACCTCCACCTCCACCACCACCACCACCACCATCAACATCACCACCACCACCACCACCATCAACATCACCACCTTTTTTTTCAGGGATACTAAAATATGTTGTGCGTGAGTAGGCTGAGCGACTTTATCAGTCAACAAACATCCCCAGCTGCACTGCTTTCCGAGAAAAGGGAGAACATTTTGGGGTACCATTCTACCTGTGAGATGGCTTGCTCATTAAAATCTTTTGTATTTTTTTTTTTATAGAGGAGGCGGTTATCTTTTCTGGGATAGCAAGATATTTTAGTAAGCAGGGGTCTGAGTGAGGAAAAATGATTTGTTGCTTCCAAACTTGTATATTAATTGGTTTTATGTAGATGCCGTAGTGAAAGTAACAAATCCTACTGCTGTTAACATCTGCCAATTCTTGCAAAACACTGCTGTCGGGATATCAGAGCAGAGGTTAGGTCTGCATGTCCATACAGCAGCAAGTAAATCTGTGTGCTCAAAGTTTCCAGTCTGTGCCACTCTCTTAAATACTGATTGTACAGATCTCCTCTGTTTTGGTGCACATCATTGAGGCACACAATAGCACATGATAACCATTTGTGTAAACAAATTACCGTGACACATTTTCTTTCCAGCCAAACTTTATTACCGGTATTTTGTTTTTACTGACCGCAGACTTTGCGCAAAGTGTCTGTGACAGCAAATAAATAAATAAATAAATAAATAAATAAATAAATAAATAAACAAATAAATAAATAAATACTCTTCAAACAAACAAACTTAAACGTTTTGAACAGAAAACTCTAAAAAAAAAAAAAAAAGATTATTTGGCACAAAGTCGGCGCCCTACCTTTATCCGACAATTCTAGACGCTGTTAATAATTAAAAAAAAAAAAAAAAAAAACTCTTACCTGTCTATGCACAATACTGTAACAATCCCTACGGTGGTAAACTGATTGCTTACATCCACCACAGTCACCGCTTTGCACATGACATTCCCAAACACCCAGTGTCGGTCTCTGACAAGCTGGTGGATGGTAAAAGGCATTCCCAGCAAGAACAGCATGTCAGCGATGGCCAGGTTCAGCACGTAAATATCAGAGACCATTTTATTCTTACAGGATGCCACAGAGTATATCACCAAACTGTTAGCGGCGACACCAACGATGCACAGTATGCCATATATACAGGGCAGGACGTGCATGAGCGTGGCGTTGTCCATAGCGGCGTCCCCGGCGGAGCTCCCGTTGAGTAGACACTTGCCGTAGGAAAGGTTGTAAAACCCGGTCTCGTTGCACAGTGACACCGATCTGTTCATTTTCATGCAGCAACAAGAGAAAATAATAATAATAATAATAAAATCTGGCAAAGGTAGGTTCTGTTAAAAAAGCATCATATCAGATAAGTAGCAGAGACAAAAGTGTAAACCAGCTTGCAACCATATTCATGCTATTGTCACCATCTTAGCGGGTGAGACGCGCATCTCAGGTACTGTACAGTGGCAGAACATTCCAAAAGAAATTCTGCAAAGAAAATCAAACTTCTTACTCCACCCGTGCTGTGTTGTGTAGTAGCAGTGTAGCCTGCTATGTATGAGGATGTAATGCAGTGCACCATCCTTAGCGAAGGAGACAAACGTTTCGGCTGCCCTGTTAACCAGAGGAGAGTTTGGAAGTGACGTGCGCATGCATTTAACATGTCTTTTCTTCAAGTCTCACCCAGGGAGTAATTCTGTAGGCGTAAGCCTGGGGTTTCGAAGTATGAAAACGAATCTCTTTTCCAAATGTTACAATTTGAAACACTACTTGAAGAAAATAGTTTTCAATTCAGCAGCTCAATTAAAGCTCAAGAGGTGTTACAGTTACTGCCAGAGAAAATAGACATTCTTTTAAAGATCTTCAGACACGTGGTTTTGGACTGCTGTCTTTGTATGCTGGTGTAACAACAATGCCCTTATCTTTCACTTGTATGTTTTATTTTGATAATTTTACACTTTGATTTGATTGGTGCACGTTTGATGTATTATTGACTCACACTCTGTAATCCACGTGTCACTTTTATTAGCTTCTCCGTTCAGTTCACTTGTAATGCCTTTTATTAGGGTAGCGGCTGATTTAATTATTGAGATTTTTACCCACCAGTATATAAATAGCCCACATCTCTTGATAACACACATTTTTATTGCTTAGAACTCAGAGTAACAGAGGGAAGTGAAACGAGCCTAAACCTGGACTTTCCTGACAAGAGCTACTGTATTCGGCTGACGTACTGTATTCCGGCTTGAACAATGAGCGTGAGTGAATTAAGAGTTTTAGCCTGTCTGTAGCTAATTTGTAACCTATGGTATGGAAAGTAAAGTAAGAGATTGTACAGATTTTTCTCTCGCTGTGATGTTCCCTCCCCTGCACAGACAGCGTGTTATATGTTTTGTGTTTTTACAATGGTCAGTGTTTGTATTATTAGCCTCTATTTACGCCTGGTAAGAAAGCCCGTGTAGGACCAGTAGGGAACACAACTTGTACTGTCGGGCTGGTCCTCTCCTCTCTTATGGAAATGTATCTTAAATCAGCGAATGCAAATATTGTTTAAAATAATTTATTGTAAAAGATACTGCCCAAGAAAAAGAGAAGCAAACAGCATTTCAAGGAATTGCATAAAATTAAATCACATGCATATTTGCACAAAATTAAATCACAAGCATATTTGTGATCGCTTTTCAAAATCCATCAGCCTAAAACTATTTTAATTACATGCTTGAAAAGTTTTGTTAGAAAAAATAAATCTCCCATGTAACTTTTTGATATAAACTGAAATTATAACATCTAAATCTAACAAAGGGTTAGGTGTTCAGCCCTTTAAAGATCTAGAGAGGAAAGACATATTTGTCTTAAGGTGTGTGTGAGTGCGTGTGTGTGCGTGTGTGTGTGTGTGTGTTGGGTGGGGGTTATTAAATCTAAATGATTGAGGATTTTAATACCCCCGTAGCTTGTAAATCATGAAACTACTACCCTCCCTGATGTTTTTGTATTTTTCCGACAGAAATACACTAAGGAGTATGACCAGTTTGGTTTTCAAACACACCGGTAGACAATGGGCTCTGTTAAAACGTTGTAAACAGTGGCCGCTTTTAGATCCTGTTTTGATATAATCGAATAGACCATGTGATACAATATGACGTATACAACCCAGCTGTATGAAGATGGGATATAAAATCAACTTAAACAAGTTCCATTCATAACCCAGTTCGCAGTCACGCTGCGTCTTGTTCACTCGCCTATTCACACCGACATCTACAGTGAAATGTTATTGTTTATTAACCGTACAAAAATATTTGAAGATATTAAGGAAGTATTTATTTATTTATTTATTTATTGGTTTATAGCAATTCAATTAATAATAACAAACAAAAAAAAAACACTTCAAAAATAAGCTTCCAAGTTCAGCTATGACCAAATGTTTTGCATCACCCTATAGAATTAACTAATTTTGCTTCATAAAGTCGCACGAAACCTGCTGAATAATGTTATGTTAACATATTGAAATGCACACCGCTTTGTAGTTTCCCATATACTTAAAAATGTTAATAACGTTTTTCTTTTTTTTTTTAAATTAAGTCTCAATCCTAAATTTCTAGGTGATGCTAAACTTTTGGCCCTAGCTGTAGTGTATCTGTTCTACAGATTGAAGGTAGCTCTGTGTTTGAAATTCAGATGTTTAGTAATATCATTTGGCAATTAAACTGTGGTGATGATCTATTTAAAAACCACGCATATAATCTCCTCAAATAAATGTCTTCCTCACAGTCTAAAAAGTCAAGAAGGCTTCCTGGTACATAGAAAGAAATTTGCCAAGCAGGAGCCTGAAAAGGGTTTAAAATAAGAATGGCATTTCACTCTGCTATTGCAGAGTATTTGAAGCTGTTGCTTTGTTCAGATAATGCACCTGTAGCTGCTTTTTTGTTTGTTTGCATTCACTCTGTCCCTTAAAATGCATTTAAATGAAAGACTTCTAGCTTGCAAGTATCCTTCTCGTTTATACTGCCACCCCCACATTTTTGTGATTTTTAAATTTCTATATTTATTTTATTTATTTACCCAGGGGATTAAAAATATGTAAGAACGTTTTCAAATGCGTTTATAGTTTCATTTGAATTTACAGAGGTGCCCGTCACAATCATTGGAGTAGCTTCTCAGCTGAGCACTTCCTGAAACAGTGTGTCTTTGTTTAATATAGGGGATCAATGTTCTCACTGCCAGTGCCCTCTGATTTATCTGTGGCCACTTTAGCCCATGGGTTTATTGTCATCGTGGAGACATGAGAATGTGAGGCATGTCTCCAGTTCTCAAACTGAACAAGTAGGCATTCAAGGAAATGCATGCACATGGATTAGGGAGTGGTTAACATGTAGAAAACAGAAAGCACTGATTAGAGGAGAAACCTCAAAATGGAGCGAGGTAACCAGTGGAGTACCACAGGGATCAATATTAGGTCCTCTGCTCTTCCTAATCTACATTAATGACTTAGATTCTGGTATAGTAAGCAAACTTGTTAAATTTGCAGACAACACAAAACTAGGAGGAGTGGCAAACACTGTTTCAGCTGCAAAGGTCATTCAAAATGATCTAGACAGCATTCAGAACTGGGCAGACATTAAATGACATTTAATATAGAAAAGTGTAAGGTACTGCATGCAGGCAATATTAATATGAAATTGAAGAAGGAATCTATGAAAAAGACGTAGGAGTTTATGTTGACTCAGAAATGTCTTCATCTGGACAATGTGGGGAAACTATAAAAAAAGGCCAACAAAATACTCAGCTACAGCATATATATATATGAACTATTGCTTCATTTAATCCATAGCAATACGGCACTGTACTGTTTGCAATTTCCATTCTGATAAACATTCATTAGGCAAATGTAAAGTGCTGTCGAGGATTAGCATGTTCGTTTACAGGGCTGATGAGGTGACAGCAGATCTAAAAAGGGATTACAACTTTGATCCAGTAAACACATATTTTGGTGAACTGTTTTTGTAGTGTAAGTAGTCATGGTTACTAAGTGAAACCACAGAGACTTAAAGCTTCCTGAAGCTTCCCTGTGGCTCAAGAACACTGTAGATTCCATTTAATTTCAAACCAGGCATCTAAATGTCATTTGGAACAAAACGCAACATTGCTTTTAAAATAGCATCTTAGTGGTCAACCACATTGTTTCAGGCGATCAAGAGCCTTGGTTGGGATAAACACACCCCTGAAGTTCCCTACTGAGGAACTGAGACCCATTGATTGCATATTACTCCAAACACTCATGACACTGGGCATCTCAAGCAGGCATTCACTTTATTCTGGGCTGAGGGCCCAATTCAATTAACAATAAGGAAATAAGAAAGTTCATGTAATAAATTGAAGGAATTAAAAGATTAATTGAACAGGATTCACATGAAATAAAACCATGAGGGGGGTAAAACCCTCAAATCCAAGACTAGGATGAAGAATACCAATTGTGAGGTTTATCTTTCCTTTTCCTAGAAAATGCCTTCAAGCTGTGACCTATTCAAAGTGACTGCTCTGAAGTAGAATGACCTCTGATGCAATGAATCAACAGATTGTGCAGTATGTTAAAACACGGTACACTGCGACGCCCTAAAGACACTCAGCCACATATATACATTGAAAGGCAGTATAACTGCAGTGCATAAAAATGAAAAAAAATGAAACAAATTAAAAGGGTTTTAAAATATGCTTTACAATAACATCAGCTCTCACTGGCAATGTTTGCTCAACATTCATCTGAACAATTAACTAATGGATGAGAAATCCTTTCACATAAATCACCGTAATCCTTTCACATTATTCACCGTACTTATCATCTTCCAAACAACATTTCTGTAATGGACCAATAGGTAACCTAAGGACAGATCGCTAGCTCAGCTTTTATAATAATTAAAGGGATTTCATACACAATTGAAATAGAAACAAAGTGTCCTTTTCTTCACTCGAAGGCCCTTTTCTGCTAGAACACAGTCTGATTCTTATCAACCCACTGAACATGAGCAAGGGGCATCATAACAGAGCTGGTAGATATCACTGAACCAATGGCATAATCCTCTGAACCCAGCCGTAAGAAAACTAGGGCTGAATTCTCACAGCTATTGACGTTAAATTGTCAAACAGGAGAAACACATCCAATGAAGTTATCAACCCAGAAATAAACAACGATGACCATATTCAGAAACAACACTTGGGTGTTAATGCTCACTTAAGTGTGCCAAGCTATTGTTGCTTGAATTGAGAAACCGCACTTGTGTGACGGGCTGTGTTGTGTGACGAGGTTAAAAGCTCTAAAAACCATGAACGCAGACGAGCCCGGCTCTTTTGCATTGTGGTTAAGAGGCTTGCTTGCGGGGTCACTGGTTTGCTTGTTCGTGCCCAGCGAATAATCATGAACACTCAAGTGTTTCTCAATATGGCTTTAAGACTTTTAAATTTAAGGGCTTATAAGTAGTATGAAATAGGTTCTTATTTATTTAATAATTAATCACAAGCTTTTATAGAAACAAACATTCAAAAAATCCCTCAACTACTGGCCCAGGTAAGAAGCTCATAGCTGCTGTAAGAAGGTAATAGGAGAAGTGCTTTTTGTTTCCAGAGCCGTCCCATTATGGAATAGAAGGTTGACCTGCACCATTGGGATAAAAAATATATACAACATGTTCTTATGATACTGTGTTCCATTCTGTGCCCAATAGCCTGTAAGCAGGGCGACAATGAACTGTTTTCATTTTGTTTGCTGCTGAAATGACATGCTGGTGGCTCAGATAACCTGCTGGCCGGAAGCTCTTCTGAGGGAAAAACAAAAGCAGCCTGAACCAGGTGATGTTATTTATTTGAAAAGAATAGCATGCAGTTCATACTGCTTTGGTCAATAGAGCATAATGTGAGAATCTACAGTATCTGGCATCTAGGTACTAAGTGACTATACTTCACACTTCTAGAATTCACGCAACCCAACCCTAAAACAGCATTAATCCTGCATTTGTTTTGATGCTAGATACAATAACACAATGGTGGAAGCAAGTCAGCTGGTTTAGACCCCCCAGTGGATGAACAACCAATGCTGTTACATCTGGAGGTCATGTGCTTAGTTTGAGTGGCTTGAGCATCGGTTTGGGAGAATTGTATCTCAAGCTTTAACCTCACATGCTTTGTTTTGGTCACTGGACCACAGACTACTACTTCCAGGGTCATATTAGGAGGACTTTTAAAGGGTGTGCTTTATCAGGCACTCGTGGAAGAATCTCTTGAGCTGAGAAATTCCTGGTATTTTTATTTCATCTCTCTCTCTATATATATAGTAAATTATCTCCAGTCATGGGACGAATCTCTCTTGCAGTTGAAATATACAGGATGCTACTGGATGGCAGTAGTTCTGAAATTATCTTTTTTTATTTTACACTGTATAGGGCTTTCAGGCTCTGTAGCTGAGCTTGCATTCCTCGGGTAACTATGGCAATGCAAATGGCATGAATTTATTTAGCAATAGACAAAAAAATAGATTGCTGTAGTGGAGTGCCATTTTGTCATTCTACTAAACACTGCCTGCATACAATATTTTGTTTTAATTATAGTTTGGAGAGCAGAAATCAACCACCAAAAATACAAATTAGGTTTAAACATTATTATTATTATCTTTAACAAAAGCTATATTCAGTCATCCAACTTCATTATTTTTAGTTTTATGTTTCTATGCTTTCAATTCTGCAGCCTCCTCAACTGAAAACAGTAATTTGCAAAAGTAGAACTGTGTCTAATAGGACAAATGTATTCCTTTCAATTTATTCAAAACCACAGAACTGAGGATTCCACCTGCGGGGCAAAACACATGTCTATTAATATAGGCGTTTAAAAAAAAAAAAGTAACACACAGGAAAAATAACTGTGAAATAAATTTGTAAGGTGAAAATGAGCTTGTCAAGTAATTTGCACAATGCTTTCAGAAATGCAAATTGCCATGTACTCCCTGGTATTACTGTATGAGAGAAGTATACATCCGTCAGTTTTATTAATTACTGTTAAAGATGCTAAAAGGAGCATGCTGCAAGATGATGAAAGGGGGCAGGGAGGAGGACAGTCGGGAGGATATTGCTGTGTATGTATCTGACCCTCCCTGGGATCCAGAGTGCACAATTCTTTTTTCATTAGGCCATGTTGAAGGAAAACGGCAGAGGAAGATAATTACAAATGTTAGCTTCTAGAAGACTGATTGGAAATCACTAAGAACAGTATTAAATACAAATAAAACACAAGTTCAGGAAGTCCTGTGATAGAATAAATCAGGATGATTATTATCTGGATTATCAGGATTAGATAGTGCTTTAACTCTGTGATTAATTAACTCCAAAACAAACTGTAAATCACATTCCATGTTGAAGCTTATGCTTTAGAGAACACAAATGCATAGTTACAGTATTCTAGGGTCACGGAGTGACCCTAACACCCGTCTTCCCTTGTACAAGGAGCAAGCACCTTTTTTGAGTGAAAAGTATATGCAGCAGAGGTGTCTGGCTCTTTGATAGAAACAGCTTAATTTATTTCAGGTTTGCCCACTGGCGATGGGAATGAGGATGCAGAGATGGGAGCCCAGCTGACAAGATTTAAGTTTTTGCAGGAATTCAGATCTTGCTGGGAACAAGCTGACTTATTAGATATGGATTGGACGCTATAGAATGAAATACATTGCTAATAGTAATGTTGTCGGAGTCTGTATTTTGTATCCTTTTGAATAAGTCTGTGTAAGGTCTGAAAAAGAGAGCTCCTGGTATCAAAAGGTCAGGCCAACCTGCTGAAAGTTCCAAACCTCCCTTATTGGGCAAAAGCATCTTTTTTAATTAGACTCAGAGCCTCAAAACATTCTGATCCAGCGAGAGCAGAATGGCAAACTCTATGGAACAGAGTTAATATGCCAGAAGCAATCGAACTAGGTTCGATTATAGTAAGAAAAAAACAAAAGTATTTAAGTAAATAAGAAACTTAATATAATAACTTTAGTAGTATGCAGTAAACTTGCTCAATGAATATAAATAATTTTATAACCTTGTTCTTACCTACTTGTAGTAAAAGCAGTGTTGGAGACTCATTGGTTTTGGCTGATGAAGCGGGGATTTGTTGATGGTCAGCGATTTAAAAGCCAAGATCCTCTCTGCAATGAGTGATCTTGTTAATATTAACGAATGAAATACCTTTCGGATAACGGAAGATGGGAGTTTAAATTAAAAAATTTTTTTTCTATATATCACAGAAATGAATTAGAACCTGGCAAGAAGAAATGTGAATGAAAAGGTAATCTCCCCTGAGTTTAAGAGTGTGCTCAGAGCAGATATATAAATAAAAAGAGTACGTGCAATTTTGACACTAGCCTGTCATTGCGAAGCTCTTCCCATCCAATCAAGTTCAAAACAGGATATACTTTGAACTGTAGTGATTCTCAGATCAAACATTTGGCTTGACAAGATAGATAAGGTTTTGTGGACATGCTGGAAGGATATTGGCACAGTCTCACTCTGACCTTTTCGTGCTAGTGGTGAAAACAGAACAAAGTTTGACCCCATCATACACTTTCTAGTCATCTAGTTACAGCAACAGCATGAGATTGCTTTGTTATTTGTGGCTTGTGATGTTTACAATGGCTCTCCTAACTTCTAGAGGATATAACCACATGACGAGAAGCCCACTGAGCAACCAGGCTTGTTAGTGTTGCACCAGCTCAGAGACACCACTTTGTATTCTTGTAGTGTATGACAAACCAATTGCAAAGAGATTCTAAGAACACATAGCATTCTTCATTTATTCATTGTTTGAAGTGTATTGTGTGGCATTGCTTGCAGCTATTGTAGATATATCACTTTGGAAGTATTTGCTAAGGCAAGTAAATCATTTACGTAGGAATACCTCATGGAAACTGCAGTGTCAAATACCCAAACTCTAAAGATATGTAATCAAGTACAAGCTGCCTGATGTATTTGTAGCATGCTGAGCCATAAGCATAGGGAAGGTGGTAAATTATTAATTGTAAATAAGGTAGAGTTACTGCTGTTAAACCAAGATATGGTTTTAATCTTTAAAGGAAAGAAATGTTACCAAGATATTGAATAAGCTTTAATAAGCAACCCATGAGTAAGGTGAATCAGGAAAGACATGTCTAACACACCTACCAATACAGAGCAGCACACTGATTACTGACCGAAAATTGGTTTTCATGTCGGAAGGAATATAAATGACAAATCTTGCTCTAATACATTTTCACACTACTGTGTGTATATATATATATATATATATATATATATATATATATATATATCATATGATACAGCAACAAATAGTTACCAAGCAGGCCCAGTATTGCTGGTGTTAAGAATTAAGCAATTTTCTTATTAATTTATTTTGTAAAATCTGTAGCTGACATTTTCCAAGAAAGTGACTCAATTTCCTATAGTAACTCAAGTCATCCACCTCCAGGAAACAGATTCTTCACACCATTAAAGTTTACTGCAGCATCTGCTAACATGCAAAGCCTGCCTGAAAAGGAAATTACAACCAATATCTTTGATTTCAAATGAGAACAGGAGAACGTCTCAATTATTTTGCTAAGTTAACTTTAACATGGCATTTGCTTGCCTTAACGTGGTTCAGGCAAGCAGATGCCATCTTAATATCAACATCAAAGACTTTGCATTGAAAAGGATCAAAAATATACGCAACCGTCATCCACATCAAAAAAGAAACCTTTCTCGTGACAGAAGATGACTTGAGCAAACGGTGTACTATACTGTATGCATAAATAAAAACATGTTTTATTTTTTGTGAGCAGAATCTGGATAGCATCATACAAGGCTGTTTTTTTCATTAAGCCACACAGACGCTATCGTTATTGAATGTGTTTTGTTTGTCAGATAACCTGCAGCACTTGGACTGTCACGCAGAGGGAGTCAATAACTGCAATAAGGGGCAATGCTGAAGAGAATGAACAAGAGCAGAATAGAATGTGAGGCCACACTGGAGCTGGGCGGAATTGATATTGAAGTAGTGGGATAAGAAGCAGAATGAAACCAAAAGAAATCAATAAGCTCAAGAAATCTGAGGAAGGGGAAAGGTATAGATAATCATTACACACACCCAGGGTATTCGGAATCTGCAAAGAATGTGGATGTAAAGTATAGAGCTGCACAATATGATCTGCATGCAAGTTCATAACTAGCTTTCGCTGATTAACATGTTTACAACCCATTAGAAATGTTTGCAGTGTAGCAGTTTTTTTTAATTCTCTTAGCCTGTGCTGGTACAAACATAACATGAATAAACACCAGTCTATATTCAGAAAGCAACATAAAAAACCCCAGCTCCCTCTTCAACCTAGGCAGTAATTACCTGTATAGATGTGTCTAAGTACTTCTCTGCTGTCTGAAGAGTAACAGCCCCATGTGTAACAGAATAGCTTTTGCGTCCCAGACCAAATACCTTTGTTTTTAGTCAAATGTATGCTTAAGTAACTGCAGTCAAATTGAGGTTACAATTAGACCACTAGAGTAAACCTGAGCTGTAAGGCAGGAAGTAGTGAGTGCTTGGCAGGAATGCCAAGCACTCACCAAACACTAGCAATCATGCTTTCAGATTTTATTTACAATTTTTTTTTTATTAGAAAGTTAAAAATAAAGAGATGAACGTAAAAAGGCATGCTCATTATTAACATTTTGATTATCTCTGGTTAAATAAGAAGATAAACAACGCTGTAATGTTTTTAGCGTTTTTTGAAGACCCCAGCTACGTGTAGAGAGAGCTGCATCCCTGGTCAAGTATACAACTGACGAAAGAAAACCGAAAAAAAAAAATGAACAACTTCAAAAACTGGAGGACGCTGCTAAAACAATTACAGCGTTGTTTGTCTTCTTAATATTTAACAGGGGATAGTCAAAATGCTACTAATGAGCAGACATTTTCTAATGACAAGTTTGAAGTGCCCTAAATAGAAAAAATTGTTCCGGGACTAATTGTCGTGAAAGATGTTTGACTTGGAGATTTTCAGTAGGTTGTTATCTCTCATTGAACAGAGTAGAGCTATTACAGTACATGGAGCAGGCAGGCTAGCAGTGATACACTGCACAATCCCACTGGCCTGTTTATTATCATTATTATTGGTGATAAATGTAGTGCTAGGGATTAATGTGCAGCGTTGAAGACAGAAGTGTTCAGTTAAAAGATGGGAGTAAATCTGGCCCTGTAATGGTTAGTCCGTGGAGAAATACAGTAAAGATCTCTGGTGCCCTCTAGTGGATTGAATATATATATATATATATATATATATATATATATATATATATATATATATATATATATATATATATATATATATTTCTCATCAAACCTGCCTTCCCAGCTGGATTCTCACCTCACATTTCTCAAGCAATAAGATTGAAGGAAGTATATTATGTTTGTAATATATTTAAGGTGTTTTTTGTTTGAATAGAATGACAAATATGCAGAATTACTAAAACTGTAACGAATATGACATCTAAAATGTAAATGTTATATTGTATTAAGAAGCATTCAATTCGTGGCTAATGGTTTGTGCTGAACTGGGATGCAGACAGCAGGCAAGCAATTACTGTAACCTTCTTCTTCCTCCAGTTAAACCTGTATTGACATGCATGTCCCTACAGCACACTGTGCATGTCATATGATCTGTTTACTGCATCCACGGATGTTTTAGGTGCAACATGTCATTTTAAATGTTAGCCCTGTCAGAATCCAGACACAGGAGACAATCCCAATTAACCAATCAACCAATCAATTAACTATTCTCTGTATGTACAGCTCAGCAATGCATTACTCCTGTGCTTCCCTGTGCTTTTCATGAAGTAACGTAAATGATAAGGACCATTACAGGCTTATTGTGCTTTGCTTTGCATGCATTCTTCAATCGAGCCAGCCAACAGTTCTGTCCTGCTTCTATTCTCACAATCCATCCTCCGTGATCCTCTGAGACACGCTGTGCATTCAGTTCTACACACAGGCACTGCTATCATCATGAGGGCTGGTCTAACAACCTCCCTCCCCTCCAGCCAGACCCACTGCTCCTCACTACTGCTGCAACCATTCTGAACCAGGACGATTGATACACCGTAGTGCTATAAATAATCATTCAGTTACTGGGAATGAACCACAAGCGCATGAAAATTATATCATGTGTTTCTTTCGGAACTGCACATGTGTGATCTATATAGTGCTCTGTTTGGCTGCTGTTCATCTTGAAAAGGATGTTGTGTCCTTTCTTGAGTGGCAGGGGGGTTACAAGCGTTTTTAAATACGCTTAATCAACATCAGCACCCAGTCAGAGATAAGAAAATGGTGACATTGACCGCAATCAGTAATGAAAATGTATGGAAATGCTGCCTGTAGAAAAGCTGATTGACAAAACAAGGCTGAGTCAGGCCTCCTGCTGAAAGGTTTCAGAGAATACAAAGAAAGCCTCGCAGATAGCTCAATGTCGTTTTTCAAAATTACATTTCGAACAGAATGGATAGCAGACACACCCACATATCAGAGGCGGTGAGTCCATTTCATCCAGAAACATTTCCGTTTGCCCTTCTGCAAAGCTTTCTATATGAAATAAGATTTTCATTGATCGGCTCCAGCTCTAGTTTTTATTACCTGGTGTTTTTCCCTCACGGCTCTTTAAAATACAAGCAAACATGAAATGAAAACCCTCCTGGGAGGAAAGGCAAGTGCTGACATCTTCCAGCATGAGGCCTCCCTGAAGAGACAGCAGCTCTCATCCCTCCAACGGCCCACTGGGCTCGTACAGCAAATTCCATTTCTACTGGTGTGGCTGTGCTTTAAAAAAGCTTCCATCCATGAGGCACTCCTGCCATCATATCCCGTGGTCCTGCAGCAGTAACTCAGGCATCGCTCCTGCTTTGTGCCCAGTAAATAAAGCAGTAGTTTAGTAGCCTTTTTAAATATAAAAAAACAGATAACAATGGCTTTATTAAAAATCAAATATACAGTAGCACAGCATGTAAAAAGCAGCCGTGCATTTTTATGTGAATTAAAATAGGCATCATTTAAGCTTTTTTTTTTTCAAAACTCAATGTGATTACCTGAACTGAAATCTGATCATTTTGCAAAGGTGTAATGCTATTATAATGTTAGGCCACAGGGTGTCACAGTGAGGGCTATTGAAATGCATCTTTTCTGTGATAACACACAGCAGACACTGAACACAAAGGTGCATGCAAACAGTGCAACACACTTTGTTAAAGATTTGTGAATATGGGATATAATCTATATCACAGCTGGGCAGCAGGCAGGCAAGCAGGCAGACGACATTCTTTAGCAACTCATACATTTTATGTGTTAACACATGCTTAGATCTATCTATCTATCTATCTATCTATCTATCTATCTATCTATCTATCTATCTATCTATCTATCTATCTACGAAGATATTCTGATGTCTTGCTTTAAGGGAAATAATCACTCCTTTCAACAGTGCATAATGGAGAGTATAGGTTAGTTATCCAATTATAAAGAATGTCTTTTTGCTTTAATTGTTCATGTCTTAATTATAAATGTGATTAAACTGCACCACAGGGACCTGTTGTGTGGTAATTGAGGTAATTACCCTGAGTAAACAATGGAACTAAGTTACACTGGATATTGATTCTGTTTTGTTTTTCTATCCGATAGTGAGGGCTTTTTTCCCATTAGATTTTGGTCAGACAAATCCAATTATTGATAGGGAACAGCATTTTGTGTGACTCAGTCTTGCGGACGGAGATTTAAAGGAATTCTGTTTTGTTGTGTTTCTGACTCTCTGACACTTAAATTCCTGTTGTTTCCCACAGCTTACATCTTAGCAGCATCTCAGCAAGATGAAATGCTGCTGAGCACACTGCAGACAAACACCTCAATGGATTCTTCTTTTTGATAATAGATTTGGATCTATGTGCCGGCATCAACTACTTGAAACATAAAAATAAAATATAAAACAGTAAAATTGTGAGCTTATATGGTACAAATAGGGTTTAAAATCTGTTATAGCTTTTTGTCCACAATGACCAGAATGCACTTCACCTAATGCCTTATTATTGTAAAGGTGTGCCAGCCATACTTCATAACTCCATTCTCGTTTTTAATTTTCATGCCTTGCTTGTGGATTATATAATGAAAATGTGCATTATTGTAACAGCTGAGAAAGATGCATGCTGATTAGCTTTCGTTGTTTTGCGTTCATTGTCTAATGGGCGAAGGCGAAAGGTTGTGCCGTAATATTGAAATGATTAGCATAGCTTTCATTGTATTTGAGCCACTGTGTTTCACAATAGTGTGCAATTTGACACTAAAACACGTTTACTGTTTGGTGCCTGTTTATTACATTGTTTTATAGTTTAGCCTCCTGTGAATCACAAGAGGGCGCTGTGTTTCTCTAGTCAGATACAGTCCTGCAGCACCATACAAACAGCTGTCTTGATGTTTCATTTTGTACAGCATTGCTTACGTAACAGGGCAACCATTACCAGTAAATACGACCAAGAAAAAAAAAAAAGAACAACAAAAAAACATTCGTTTGCCATTGAATTTACAATGGTTTATTTTAGTATTTGTAAAATATACACATTTTGATTGTTGTACAGTTATGGATGCAATAATTACAATGCTATTGTTGTAAGATGTTACCAAGTCGTTTCATACTATTTCATTATCCAAATCCTAGCCTTAAATGACTAACGACAGCCACATAAGCACCCACTGCCTTGTTTAGTCGGTGTAAATGGTTCAGAGTTACAGTTACACCTGTTTTCAGCCACTGCATAGTATTTCATTTTGTAGATATTGCTTTTAAACAGGGACCAGATCGTACCATTTCAAACACACGGTGCCTAGGTAAGCCCTATTTAATTATAACATCTTACTTTAAAAGGTCATCATATATGGGAATGCAGCAGATGCAATCAAACAGCAATTCATGTTTAGGGTTTTGAACGAAGAGCGGAGGCTGGGTGACTCGGGTCAACAGCAGGGATTTCATTTTGCAGGTCCAGTCCGTGCTCGACTAATTGAGCCACTCAGTGCGTGGGGCAAGTCATCTGGCTGTGCATCACTTTGTGTCTTTCTCACAGTTCTATGTATAACAGTGGCTACATACTTAAAAGGTATAAGCACAGACCCCATGGCTAATTAAATGCTTTAAAAAAAGAAAGAAACACAAAATAAATATGATACAAGTTATTTTCAGTTTCCAATTAAAAAAGCGATGTGAGTGATCTCTGGTGGCCCATGCAGAACGAGCACGACTGAAGTGCAGCGTAATTCATGTCACCAGGTTAAATCCCAGCCCTGCCGTGTTTCCAGTCTTCTCTAGGGACCCGGCGGGAGCGCGGAATTGACCTTTGCACTCCAGGCGGCTTGGGGAGGAAAATAGGCTGGGGTTAGTTTGTCCCACTGTGCAACAGCTATCGTAAGAGAATGAAGTGTGGAGTACTAGTGGTTAGGGCTCTGGACTCTTGACCGGAGGGCTGTGGGTTCAATCCCAGGTGGGGGACACTGCTGCTGTAACCTTGAGCAAGGTACTTTACCTAGATTGCTCCAGTAAAAACCCAACTGTATACATGGGTAATTGTATGTTAATAAAATAATATGATATCTTGTAATAATTGTAAGTCGCCATGGATAAGGGCCTCTGCTAAGAAATAAATAATAATATATGGGAAGCGTCTGTGAGGAGACACACTGGGATTAAACACTAAACTGGAGAGAATGGGGAAATATATATTGTAGGAACACCAGATCATTTTAGAACACCAGCACGCAATTCTGAGAAACTGCAGTTGCTCTGTAGCCTACTTAATGAAACTTAGTAAGTGGAGTGGGGAGTTCTGTTTTCTACAGTTAGCCTGATTCTGACAGTGAAAAGTGAGATCAAATCGGTTTACAGTGAACTAGGAGACAAATGGGGCTGAGAGCTCTGCTATCTTTATTTTTTTTATTATTATTTTTTTTTTTTTTACAAAAAAACTGCCATTTTATGTAATTGAGGTTACTTTCCCAGATCGAGCACAGCGTCTCTCTACTGCACCTCCCAGACGCATTTTTATAGGATTGAGAATACATTAGCGTTAGGTCCTGAAGTCATTATGTAATTTCAACTTCCATCCTTCTCCTTTTAGAAATGGGTCTTCCTCAGTGCCGAATATTGATAAAGCAACACAAACAAACATATGCAAAACATTATTGATTCATTTGCTACAAAAACTCCATAACTGTACAGTTAGCCAGACTGTTAAAAACTGTGGCGTTGGTTATATATATAGTCCAATCCAAAGTGTCACAATGTAGCTTGGTTAATGAAGTTATATATATATATATATATATATAGAGAGAGAGAGAGAGAGAGAGAGAGAGAGAGAGAGAGAGAGAGAGAGAGAGAGAGAGTAATTGTGCTCAGGCCACAATCTACTGAAATAGAGCAAATGATTAATCCTCTTCATTAGCAACACTGTATTTGTCAAGTTGAATGAACAATGTTTAATTGTGAAACAGGCTATATTTATATTTGACAGATCGTATATTGGATTTTACTGAATTTCCATGCTTAAGAATTGCATTACTTGGTAGAATCAATTTCTAGCTACTGTACTTCATTGTCTAGGCTCTAATAGGCTATATTTCCATTTTCAACATTCATAATGTAAATACATCTTAATGTTGCATGTCTATTTCAGGGTTGCTCTGTGAAGTATAACAGCCAGAGAAGAACTTATATTTCTGGTGGGTTCCTTTAAAACGACAGTCAGAAACAGTCTGATAATTACAGATTTCCAAACAAGGATGACATATTAGTGCACCAATCACATGTCCAGAAGGTTGGTCATGTGCTGATTTCCAGATGACAGAGTAACAGGATGTAGCCTCTTTGCTGATGAATTTCAGATCAGCCCTTTAGAATGGCCCTTAGGGGCGTAACGGAGAAGATGCGCTCCTGAAGTGGGGACCTTCTACAAGTTGTGAAGGACTTCCAGAAAGTAATCATAAAAAAAGGACGTACTACTATGCAAACTGAAGCAGACAATGCCATGCACATGCATAGAAAAAATTAAAAAGAAAAAGATGCAAGCTGCTTCCCTGGTCCCTCCAGCTGATGTTATTTATAAGCACCACGTTGTATCTAAGCCCCTGTCGGCTTGCTATCCTCCTGAACCCCATTTTCCAATGTGATGGATCCTCTTCTGCTGCATGGACCACAGGGTATTTCATTGCACTGCATGATTTCAAGTGCACTTTGTGGCAATTAACTGCAAGGTGCTACTGAAAACATTGACCTCGAAACAGTCTAGTTCATTATTTTTGAAAGCTGGGTTTGCATGGGGGGCGGCACGGTGGCGTGGTGGTTAGCACTGCTGCCTCACAGCTCCAGGGTCCTGGGTTCAATTCCGGCCTCAGGGGCCTGTCTGTGTGGAGTTTGCATGTTCTCCCCGTGTTCTCATGGGTTTTCTCTGGGTACTCCGGTTTCCTCCCACAGTCCAAAGACATGCTGGCTAGGTAGAATGGCCTCTCTAAATTGTCCCTTAGTTGCCCTGCGATGGACTGGCATCCTGTCCAGGGTATAGTCCCGCCTTGTGCCCCTATGTCTGCTGGGTTAGGCTCTGGCTCACCGCAACCCTCTATAGGATTAAGCAGCTACAGATAGTGGATGGATGCTGGCAGAAAAGCAGCTCGTTAATATTGTGGTTGGGAGAGCAGGGAGGGTCAGACAGCAGCTGAGATGGTTTGTGATCCCAGAAAGCCTTTGGCAGACATTGCTAATCATCTGCTTTAGAACTTGGCTTGATGTGTTAACTTTCAAAGGTGCTGTTTGCTCATTAGCTTCTGAGACATAATCTGACTGTGCATCTGCGCTTGTTAGTCCTGCTCTCTGCTATGCATCCTATTGATGCATAGCTTTAAAAAACCCAACCATAAGAAATAAGACTTACTGTAGTTTTAAAGTTAGACAAATGCCAAAAGATCTTCAACACAGCAAAAGGGCAGACCACTGGTCATTTTCCTAATTCTAATCAGAGAGAAGACAATGGAATTCAAATCCATATGAAATTGTGCTAATTCCTAGATTATTTCTTTAATAATAATTGAGGGGAAGTCACTGATTACATGCTAAACACATAACATACTTGAATAAATGACATTGCTCATCATTAATCATGCAAAGACGATGTATTTATATTTGTGAATAAATGATTATGAAATGCTTATTGCATAATTGAAAAAACAAACAAACACTATTGAAACAATGAACCCATCTACCAGCAGCCCTCGCTAACAAGATTTCTAACAGCAGTTTACCTAAGAGACGCTGCTATATGTACAGCGGCTAACACCTCCAGATAAGTGTCAGATTTAACTCCTAAACCCTTGCATTAATAATAATAATAATAATAATAATAATAATAATAATAATAATAATAATAATAATAATAGTAACAATAATGTCATGAGGCTCTGATGAAAACAATTTTAACATCTGTTTGAGAGCTGTCATCTAGGGAAATCCGTTACAACACTACCCATTGTTAGTTTCAAATGTTCATTCAATATCTTTATTGTGTTGCCCTGACTGCAGATTGCTTGACCTACAGAACAGTGAATGAAACAGACTGAAAATGTGGCTCTGGTAACAGTAAGATGAAATGGTCACAGTTTTGAGAAGGACGGAGAATGGAATTACACACGTCAGCTTCTTTCTGAAAGCTGTTGGGGGGGGGGGGTTGGTTATCTTGCTACAAGACAAGTCTTCATCTCTTTCTTCAATACTTTCCGAGATGCTGGTCATGCTTGCTGTAATGTGTTTCCAATTCCTGCACTGACTCGCTCTTGACTGAAGGAACATGTTGCCATATCCACATTTCAAAGCGCATCGCCACACTTCAGAAGGCGAACGTGTGAACTTGTAAAATTAGGTTTTAGTCAGAAAGCAAGGAATCAGCATTTTACTGGAGCAGTTTTTCTCCCCTTCTTTCTACAGTGCAGGTTTTCAAGGTCTCCTCCATGTGGGGTTATTAAAATCGACTGGTCTTTTACATTGACAATGGATCTTTAACAGTGAAAGCCATATCCCGGACCTCTGCTGCCTCCCTGCCACCCCCATGCTCCGTGTCTTTACACACTGACCTGCTCACTCTGAAGGTTAAACAGCTCGCTGCTGCCAGGGACCTGTCAGACCAGTCACTTCACCCGAACACCACTCAGAATGCCTGCATCAAAGCACTTGTACATCTTGCTGCTTGCATAATGTACAGAAACCATCAGTGAAGCCTTCTTTAAATGATATATTAGTTACATCTGAGGAGAGAGCCTGCTGCAGCTTCTCTATTGGAGGTGGGCCAACAGCACTGTTAAAAACACAATACACCAATTCATTTTAAATGATTTAATAGTGCTGTGGGAGATTGCACTTTAGCGAGTGGAGGACAACATCCACAGCACAAGGTCAGGCAGCAAGCAATCTGTATATCTCGCTGTGTAGAGTCTGGCTCCGCTCCTCTCCTCTCCTCTCTGCTCCTGTCCACTCATCTCCTGGCATCCCCCAGTACGACTAACTGCCTAACACTCACACTTCCTCTATATACTCCAGACTCCACCCCCAGAATCAGCCCTGCACTTATCCCTAAGGAACAGGTGCAACTAATCTAACAATGACTCAAGGAAATGGTGTCTGCAGCACATGTGTGGATTTCCTCTACCAAGATAGATCATGTAAAAACATATGCTGATGAAAATTACACTAAGCTGGTTGAGAGCAAAAAGATTTTAACTAAGAAAATTATAGTGATAAGACAATTATAGTGATTATATATATATATATATATATATATATATATATATATATATGTTTGTAACATGGCAGACACAGACAGAAACAGGTGTTGAAACAGCTCTATAAACACAATAGGTAACATGCTTTAATCTCATTGGTTATATTGTATGACATGCTGAATGATGGAGACTAGCTCAGATGTTTCACAAAGCTCTGTGTCTTTGACTAATTGAAACCTCCAATTTAATGGGTCTTATGATGACCTATGTAAAACAGGATGACAAATGCCTGTAGTTTAACAATTAATCAAGATGTCCTCTACTGAAAGAGTATGGGGATTCTTTTGCTGGCTTTTCTTCTTAATGTTAAACATACTGTACATTTTAATCTAATTTCTTATCACTGGTAATGCATTTCTTTTTTTGTAGATTAGGTTTGAAATTCATTTCCAGTTATTGTCTGCAGCTATATTAACTAATGCATTTCTGAAGAAGACCAGCTGGTTTTCATTCCAGGATTAATTTGGAAGATAGCATATTTTGTACGGCATGGAGAATTCTACAGCAAACTGCCTGACTCAGTCACTGCTATGAGTGCACCACACAGAAACACATAGCCACACTATGAGCCTCATGGGTGAGACAGCGTGCAATCCCAACTATATTCATTACTAATAACTGACCCTCAGGCGATCTCCGCTCATGGTGGCTGAATTTACAACCTGGTTAGGGGTTTAATGGTTCAATGTCATAATTAAGGCTGTGATCGGAGGAAAGGCGTGGATTTGCAGTGTGAAGGTTGCCTACCCCAGTGTCTTAACAACAGAACAAACCGGATGATACCAAGAAGCTGAACCCACACTGTGAACTTTACACAGAACATGTTCTTGCAGCTTCGCAACATCTAAGATACATTATTCACAGCAGTGAACCTTTCATGTCTTGGCGCCAGTTGAAAATCACCCTGTATCCCCTCTAACTGATGCTGCTGTACAATATAGAGCAATGTAGGCTTTAGGCCTGTTCATTTTTGTCTATAGTTACTTCATATAGTGTATCATATACAGTAGAATGGCCTCATTAGTCCAGGGAAGGGATGGGAGATTCCGTTACACAGCCTTATGAACCAGTTTCTTCACTTACATAACTGGACACTTGATCCTCTCCACCCTCTGTACCGGTTTTCTATTGCACTCATGAGGATATTGTATCCCCCTCATCTCCTGAAGAGAATAGGAGGCACTTTCTTTTTACACAGGGAGTTAGAAATGCATGGAATAGCCTGCCAGGTGAAGTAAGAGGCTCTAAAACACTGGGAACATGGAAAAAGACTAGATTCTGTTCTTTTAAATGAGTTTCCCCCCAGAATGGTGTGCTAACGATGGACGAGCCTTGATGGGCTGAATGCTTTTCCCCCGTTCCCAAACTTATGTTCTTATATTCTAATATGAAACTTGACAGCTGTGCATGTATTTGGTTTCAGTTCCCATTTAAAAGCACTGTGAGCAAGATAATCTATTCAGTGTGAAACAGCTGACTCAGTGGCACAACTGGGTAAAATGAAGTTCATAACAGACTGAACTTCACAGGGTTCAAATAAACTAGAATTTGCTTCTGATTTTTTTTTTGTTTACCCCATCATATATTACATTTAAATATGTGACTACTGATTTTTTTGATGTTTATAAGGTAGGTGCATTGGCTTGTACGCAAGACTATTTTAGAAAAGAGCATGTCAAAAAGTGAAAATTTATTAACCATTCACAAATATGGACATTATTATTTTTGCTATTACAACTTACCATGCTATTGTAAAACAATGCACATTTATAAAGAGATATTAGAAACAGGTTTGTCTGACCCTGAATATGCCTTCATGCTGTGCTGTACAAAGGGGTGTCAGGGTCTCAGTGCGGGGCTCAAAGGGGTGTCAGGGTCTCAGTACGGGGCTCAAAGGGGTGTCAGGGTCTCAGAACGGGGCTTCAGGCTGTGCTGTACAAAGGGGTCAGGCTTTACGGGGTTCCCTCTTATCAAGGAGGATTGTGCTGTTTGTGGCACCACTCTTTAGTGAAGTAATCCCAGAATCCCCACTAGTAACAGAGAGGAGAACAGTGGAGGATATGCAGAGAATTCCCCAGACCACCTCTTCCTGAAAATACTCTACCCCACCCACATTAACAGCATTGCCTTCTCAGCTGTTCAGTCTGCCCACCAGACTCCCTGCTGAGTCACAGACACCTGATCCCTCATGTCTGGTATGGTCAACCACAGTTCATTATGACTGTTTCCTGTTTCTAGAATATATTATGATCTGATATTCCTGGATATGAATTATTACTGATTACATCTTAAAAGCCATATCATTTTCAGGTTAAACTTTAATAAATATATCTATATCTATATATTTTTTTAAAAACCGAGTCATATCTGGGCTCAGCATTATTCCACATATGTCCAGAAAGAAGTGTGATGTCAGTATCTGGCGAGATGATGCCCCATATTTTGTTATTATGGAAGGTTGCTCATAATAAACAAACAAAAAACGTCAGACTTAAACTAGATTTTAAAAAATGACCTGTACCCTTTAGAAACATATAGAGACGTCATCGCTGCCAAAATGACACAATAAATGCCTCTGTTTCTGTCAATGCAATAAGACTTACCTACTGCACGCAGAACCTGTCCATGCGTGCTGAAACATGAAAGGGGTAAGGGTGATTTCGGGTGGGAAAATCCAGGCATGTTACCCCTGATTTATCAGTCTGACCTGGCAGAGAGCAGAAACAGAAACGATCTGCCTTAGGTTTTGTGTTGGCTTGAGGAATCTAAAAATCCCGGCTTTTCATCCCAAAACATTTCATGTTCTGTGTCGTATAGCGTGGTAAAACTACAGGGAAGTGAAGTGAAAGCTTAGCGAAACATCGTCAATTACAGAGAAGTATGACCAAACTTGGTAAAAGTGAAAATAATAATAATAATAATAATAATAATAATAATAATAATAATAATAATAATAATAATAATAATAATAATAACAGCAACATGTAAGCAGTTGTGTTAATTTAGCTTTGCTCATTTCAATATTCATTTAGCTTCAGGGTATATTCCTGATTGAAGCCTCAGTTTCGTCATGACCTCCGGTGGCACTTTGCGCTGTGTGGATAATGCAAGAAAGAACATGCGTGTTTTTCTTGGTAATGCGAAAACAAAGCAAACAAGCACGCGATAATTCTTCTTCTCCATACATGGACATCCCGCTGATGACGAGTTGTGATATATGCGAGGAATTGGTCGCGTAAGCTCCACCCCCCGTTTACCTGATACTGGGTGTGGCTTTTCATTGTCCTCGTTGAGTAACAGCCTGTTTGCACGCTATTCCAGGAAAGAGCCGAACCTCCCTCCGCACCCACACGCGAACAGCAGGACAAACAAGCAGTAAAAGAATATTTCTCATAGAGAGGAACATAACAAGTCGTATTCTGACTTTAGTTCCTAGCTTGTTTAGTTTGATAAGTTTCCATCGTTGTTTTGGTGTTTTATTTTGGGCAGAGGTTGTTAGATTAAAAGGGAGGGAGTGTAACAGCCATCTGATCCTATTTCCTCTCTGAGTTGGAAGTTTGGAGCTGTGTGGGAGTGAGTGGACGGCCTCCGAAACAGATTGTAAAACTTTTAAGAAATTTCTCAACGTCGTTTTTTTCCCTCTGAGTTTTGAATTAAAAGCAAGTTGGTCTGGGCTGTGTTTTGAGGTAAGTGTATGTGATGTTAGTATAATTCCTGTGATAAAATAACATTTTCTGATGTTTTTTTTTCTTCAAAACATTCCGGGAAGTGGTAAAGCTTGGGGAATGTTCATCCATGTTGAATGTTTGGGACGGTTCGGCGTGTTTTCATTTTTCACTCGTTTAGCGAAACGCTGCTAAATGTGTTTGCTAATTATCAGTTCTGTTTATGTGCTGTTGCACAACTTGTTTTGCGACTTTGTGAAATGAAAACAAGCAATTGAAAAGTGTTTCACTTTATTTGTATGCAATGACCGTCATTATTGCTCAACTTACTTTTTAGGTTGATTTTAACGTTACACATTTTAAAACTGGGTGGGGATGGGGTTTATAATGGGTTAGTTGCATATTACATTGTGGTAAATCTCAAGCGTTTGCAGCTCTTAATACTAGTTTCCAATGTAACTTTAAATGCGTCAGTCAATAATGTTGATCCTTATCTAGTTCAGCCGTGCCTCCTATTTCTTAAAACTGTGAAATATTACTAGCGTGAGAACCACCGCGAAAAAACAACAAAAAAGACACTAAATAAAATACAGAATAAGTGAGAATAAGCATTAATAAAATGGCCTAGTAAGGCAATTTAAGCCTCACTACTTTATCGTTGTTATATGGTCAGCACACGCACTTTGGCAACATATTTTTGGTGATCGCCCAGCAGTTCTGTACAGTGATCAATATACCGAGCCCATATGGTGGGGGATCTAACTTTGGCTATCTTGGGTCAAGAATGCCACAGCTACTGTGGCAAGGACTTGGTGTGTCTTCCGTCCCACCTGGGCTGTATGGTATGCATACAAATGCTTTTGCCATGTGCAAATTTAGTCTATTTCGATCTAATTGATTCAAGCCTAAGCATTCGGGTTGAACAATTTATAAATCCTAATGATAACAAAACCTTTTTTTTTTTTTAAAAACAAGACACTAAAGAAATATTTTGCAGATACACTTGTCTGAGCCACAGATTAGATATGTGGGAAATCGCAGCATATCGCTGTTAACTTTTGAACAGCACGAATCGCATTTCTGCTCGTTTTGATTTATTGGATTACAAGTTGCATTTTATGTGAGTCCCAGAAATGGGATCTACATCTTGTGACTTGGTTTTGCAGTAGATTTGTATTAGTTATGCGTAGTAGATAATGTAAACCATTTTAATTGGTTGTAAAATCACTGGGTGGAACTATCCCTTATCCCCAAAATGATTTGGTATTTGTGGACAGACCAAAGATTCAGGTCAGCGGGCTGAGGCTTTTCTTTCATGTTGCTCTTCGGTATAAACCAGTAGATGGATTTATTTTCTTTTGAGTCCTTCTGGTAACTGATCATTACTGTTTGATGAACATCGAGACACAGCTGGTTATGTCCTTCTGTCTGGTTCCCTAACACTCAGAGTACCCTCAGGGAGGGAGTGACCTTGATGGACCATGCTTGATGGCTAATTGATACAAATATGAGCATGAAGAATATTTTGCTGTACGGTATGCCTGAGAATTCATGTATTACAGATTGTCAGAGTATTATGTAGAATCAATCTGTTACTTGAACAGTACAGTAGGTTTATAATTTCAGATTAACTAAGCCCTTACAATATTTTCACTGGGTTTGTATAGACAGTACTCCTTGCTTCTAAGGTGTTCGTTTTTATTTAACATGTTCTGTGTTTTTGGACTATGCTGTAGGAACCAACAGCTTACACAAGTTAAAATGAGTGCTGTTGTAAAGTGACGTGATGTACAGTAGTGCAGGCTAAGTATTTTACTTGACATGTTTACTGTCTGGGTACTGATGGATAGACCAGTACAGCAGTTACTTGGGACTTCCTGCTGTGGATTCAATTTGAGTCTGCCGTTCACTATGTAGATCTGTGTGGTCTTGCTTTACATTTAAAGCTGGTGTTCTCCCCCAATACAGTGAATCACTTAAGGGAAAGCTAGGTTTATTATTACAGGGGCTAAAAGTAGTGTTCAGAACTGTTTGATATAACTCGTTTTCTTTCTTCCCCTCATTGCTACCCTCTTACTTTAAGCCACTGAAGAAAATCTGAGTTTTCGCTGTTCGTACTGTCCTCCAACACAGACTTGTTAAAGGACAAATCTTGCTGTTGCTCTTACTTTCTGTAGACTCTCATAGCTGTGTCTGTGACCAGTTAATGCAATCTGACACAGCTGCTGCAGATTCACACTGCTGGCTTGTGCCAGAGATTCTTTTGGAATTTGAAAGCTGTTAACGTGGTCTTGGAGTTGGATAGATTACTAGCAGTTTACTTGCCAAAAAGCTGAATTGAAAAAAAAAAAAAAAAAATTAAATGCTGGACGCAGTTGGTTTTAATTTACGACCCTGTAAAAGGCTAGCCTATAAACAAGCTGTGTAACTATTCAGTTGTGTGTTATGGTAAAACTCAGACTAGTGTTTCAGGTACAACCTTCTGTGCTTTGATGGAGGCACTAGCAAAAAGGTGTGTCTGCATGATGGGGTTGGTTTCACAGACCCAGATACGATCCAATGTTGAAATAACTTTCCTAATGTAACTTTTATTACATCATTAAGATTTAATGATCATTGACTTCTGTGTATTATACCTTTTTGTTAAATTTGATTATAAATGAATCAGCAGTGTGGAGTAGTGGTTAGGGCTCTGGACTCTTGACCGGAGGGTTGTGGGTTCAATCCCCAGTGGAGGACATTGCTGCTGTACCCTTGAGCAAGGTACTTTACCTAGATTGCTCCAGTAAAAACCCAACTGTATAAATGGGTAATTGTATGTAAAAATAATGTGATATCTTGTAACAATTGTAAGTCGCCCTGGATAAGGGTGTCTGCTAAGAAATAAATTATTATTAGGCTACCACTACAGCAATCGCAGTTAAATTCATCGGTGACATTTAAGATTTCGTAGGTGTAGTCTAATGCTGTCCATTTACAGCTGGATTAGCCATCTGTCTTTGCATACACCTTTTAATTTAGTTTACAATTACCATTACCATTGATTTTGGTGCCCAGTGGCAGTCAGCCATTGCCTGCAGACCTTGCCTGTGGTTTAGTCACCAGATGCTTCTCTGTACTTTTACTGGATTATAGTATAACATTCATGTTTTCTTGCAGATTTGTAGACCATGACGACCATCAACACAGCAAACATCAACTTCAAATGGGATCCAAAGAGTCTGGAGATCAGGACTCTGGCTGTGGAGCGGCTGCTGGAGCCCCTTGTCACTCAGGTACAGTAGGGTTTCACATACACTGCTGCCATCCTCTTTGAAATGATGATTTACAGTACTGTAGGTGTTCCACTGGAAAGCAAGCAGTGCACATTAGGATTGCTGTGCTACATACCTTTTGATCTTTGCTTTTATTCCTGCTTGTGGTTCTGCTTTGGAAAGCATTAGCTTGGGGCCTCGGTGCAATGTGCTTGAGTTGAGCTTGTAGAGGGGAAGTACCCGTGACGCTCTTCTGTAGCCAGTGCAATCTTCTTGAGCAACTAATTCCAAGAAGTTGCAGGATGTTAATTCTGTCTCCTTTTAGGTCACCACCCTGGTGAACTCCAGCAATAAGGGTCCCTCCAACAAGAAAAAGGGCCGCTCTAAGAAGGCACATGTGCTGGCTGCCTCGGTGGAGCAAGCCACAAACCACTTCCTGGAGAAGGGGGATAAGATCGCCAAGGAGAGCCAGTTTCTCAAGGAGGAGCTCATTGCTGCCGTGGAGGATGTGCGCAAGCAGGGTGAGGAAGCCAGGGGTTGGCTGAGTTTGTGTGTGGTGGTGATCCGTGTTTTGCTAGTCTGGTAACCTCTGGCATAAACTTACCGTTTTCTACGTAAAGTAAATGTGTGCCTCTTTGATCTGGATTTTTAATTCGATCTGCCAAACAAACGATAGACAGCCTTCTATCATAAGGTGTGTATTTGCATTCAGATTGCTGCTCTTTCAATCTCTGAAATGGCTTTTTATAAAGTAAATGTATTTTGTGATTTAATATTCATAAACCACTGCACTTCTGTCATTTGCAAGCTGGCAGGTAAGTTGTGCACTGGTATGAAGAAAAGGATTTGCATGCGGCGCTCAATGCATTGTGTTGTCTGGATGCTAATCCAGGTATTTCTGTCAGCACTGCTGGGCTGTTGTGAGGCTTGGCAGGCTTGTTACTAAGCAGCCAATGCTGCTGACTGGCCTTATGCTGCATAAGCAGGTCGGTTTGTATTAAAAACGATTGCCATGCCTATATAAAAAGGCGACTAAGTAGTCTGTCTGTCTCTTTCTCAGATACATTAATGGATACCAACATTCACAACAATGGTAGCAGGATCTAAACGGTAGTTTTGAACAAAAAAAAAATTCAACTGCATGCCTCTTGTTGTGTCAGTGGGTCATGCTTCCTCCTGGGATGCCTGGAGTTTTGGCCTGCTTTTATCAGGGTGGAATCTGAGGGCTGTTGGCTGGTGCCTGGGAATGCCTGCTATGCAGCAGTCACGGCTCTATTGCATGGTTGGAAAGATAATGCAGCTGCTGAGTAACAGGATAGCTTCAAGATTCACCCTGTCTAATCGCCCTGTCCAGCTCTTACGTAAAACCAAAGAACTGAACTGCTGTGAGGATCTTCATTTACATTGCTTCTCTTCCCTGTCAAAGGGTTACACGCACAGTCTTAAATGTTTTTGCTTAAGATTGAGTTTAAGCTTCTGCTTTCTAATGCAACTTGCTGCTATTAGAACCATTGACCTACAGCACTGGAATAGAGGGATCCAGGAGATGGCTTTAAATCACTTCAGCTTTTAAGTGAAGGATGCAGCTCTATGTGGTTCCCAGCTTGTACTGTGTGGATTAAATGGGAGTTCTTCCTTTAGAGAAGTTCATTTACCTAAACTGTACTTTAGGTTTTTAGCAAGACTCTCCTCCATGGTCTTATCTCCTTATTGCTCTGTCCTTTAGAAAATACACTACAGATTTCCAAAGTTACTTCATACAGTAGTCACAGATGTATTTAATAAGCCATTGGTTTAAGTATTGCATGTCGTTGTTTCTTTGGCTTGATCCCAGTGAAAAACGAAAGTGCTTTTTTCTCTGGAGGAGACTCGTTGGTTTGCATCATGGTCAATGATTCATTTTCATCCAGTATCTGTTTGCTGTATTTGTGCAGCAGGAAGTGGTGATTCATTCTAGCACAATGCTGCCAGTGACAGGTGGACGGGAGGGAAGCTTTGCTGGTCACTGCCTGTGCTGATCTCATTCTCTCAGAGTGAGAGAATGTATCGCCATAGTGATATTTATCCCCCCCCCCCCCCCACCTCCCTTTTGAGACAGGGCGGTGGTCCATATAATTGCGTTCTATAAATAGCTGTAAGAATTGCTGTATCAATATAGTGCCTGTCCATGGACAAACACAATGGAAATGTAGCACTTGGCACACTACAGTATCACCTTTGCATGCAAATTCAGCCAGTTTTGACTGTCGCATGTTATTCAGGAACTAAGGCTCTATAGGTAAATACGACCTTTCTAACCCTTTTTTCAATTTTTTTTTGTGATATATATATATATATATATATATATATATATATATATATATATATATATATATATATATATAACTGCCTCTAGCCTTTTAAAGTCTAATGGAATGAGATTTGGGTTATTGTAAACTGCACGTCCTACTGGGGCAACAAACAAGTAACAATAAAAACAGGCTGCTGTATGAGGTAGTGTTGCTGTAGCATTAAGAGAGCTAGCTGTAAAGGAGAGTTTTAATGAGGCTTTGCTTTTTCATGATGCAGATGCACCAGTATACCTGTGGTGATCTCTGCACCACTACAGTACAGTATGCCTGAGTGTTGACCCTCTTATGGTTTACCTGCTCCAGCAGTGTTTGTTTTCTTGCTGTTTTTTAGAATACATGTTTTTGTTTAGTTTTGGAACTCCCCAGTACACTTACAGTATGCCGTCTTGATTCTTCTTGGTGGTAACTACCTGCTAGATTGATCAGAGTTCTAATGCATTGCAGCTAGCATGTAAACACCATGTCTCCAAAAATGGTCCCCCTCAGACTTCCTTCAACAACCACTTGCTGTGGGGGCTGCTGAAGACCTTTGCATTTATATATTGATGGCTGAATGTGTTCATCCCTGCAGGAGAAGCGATGAAGACTGCCTCTGGGGAGTTTGCAGATGACCCCTGTTCGTCAATGAAGAGAGGGAATATGGTGCGAGCCGCCCGCGCCCTGCTGTCTGCTGTCACTCACCTTCTCGTCCTGGCAGACATGGCTGACGTCTACAAGCTTCTGGTGCAGCTCAAGCTGGTGAGATGGTCTTCAGTTCTGCTAAGCCCAGAATAAGTTCTGCTAAACCCAGAATATCTGCAATACTTCTAAATATTCTTCTGCCCCACCCCTTACATTTTGCTGCCATTCTGATATTTCTTATAAATCAACATTTTGATGGCTGATCATTTTTGTCATCTGGTCAACCTTAACCAAAATAGTGCTAAACCGGGTTTGTGAAATCATTTATTTAAGGTGTTGGTCTACATGGCTACTGACAGCTGTAATGTGTTGGTTATATCCTTGGCTGTGCATATTGTCATAGAGTACCTACTGAAAGAACTGGCCTTGACATTTGTATCTGCTGGAAACTGCAACGTACAAGAAGAGTAAAAGCCAAACTGCTTTTAAATGTTATGTTTCCGTAGGTGGAGGAGAGTCTTGTAAAGTTCCGCAATGCCGGCACGGAGCAGGAGCTCGGGATACAGTACAAGGCGCTGAAACCTGAAGTAGATAAACTCAGCTTGATGGCTGCCAAGAGACAACAGGTACAGTACCGCTATATAGTTTACTATTATTGCCCTCCTGCAGCGCGGCTCGCCTCTTCACTGGGCTGTGAGCAGTTTGCCCATTGGATGTCAAAGGCTTACTCTGTGTTTGAATAGAAATCCACATTATACACAATGGGGAAGATCTTGAGTGACACTTCTAAAGGATTTTCCTTGCCTGTCTGTGGCATTGCCAAGTTTTAGCTTTAAGCACTTTTTCCTGTGTTGCTTTCAGCAGGAACTGCAGAGAAACTTTTCAAAGCAGACTTAGAATTATAGAATCTAGTGGTTTGAATCACATGGGCTTTACTCTAGGCTGGAGGTGTGTTTGGAGAAGACTTTGCACTGCATTCTTATAGATCTAGTATACTGAACGCATGACTCTAAGATGTTAAATGCCGATCAGGGGTTGTGAATCAATCCCAGAACTGTAATTGGTTTAAGATTTCTGATTTCAAATGGCATGCAAAGTCAGTACATTGGCCATTTGTTTGATTAGACTCCCAGAACTAAAGAAAATCTGACCTGGGGCTTTAAGTGTAATATTAATGACTTTAGATAACATTATTGCATGCAGTTTGAGTGGTTGTTCTGAAGTTCTGACCTTGTTTAAGTAGGTTGGATGATGTGAGATTAGTGCTTTCCAATCAAAGTGCCAGACAGCCTTTCTGAGCACAGCCTGCATGCTGGGATAGCTTTTGGTTATGTTTTTTGTTCGTTCTCATAACTATGCCAAGAGATTTTATACTGGTGTTGACAGCCAATTTAATTGCCTCATTCACAGTGGTGAATGCAGTTAACCTGTATATCTAAAACCAATCTAACTGACTTGAATACTTCAAGTTAACCTTTCATGATGTCGACATCTAGTCTTATCATAAATTATGCTGCCATATTTTAATAGGGCAATTATCATAATGGAAAGTACTCTAATGTATAGCTGACATTTAGACATTGCCTTCTGTCTGGGGGGGGGGGGGTTAACATAAATAGGCTGATCCATTTAGAAGGTTTGACGGCAGGGTAGACCTTTCTGGTTGGCTATTTCATAAGAACTCCATATTTTGTACTTTACTAATTTCTCCTTGCAACTTTCCCTGTGTTTTTGTAAAGGAGCTGAAAGACGTGCACCACAAAGACCAGATGGCAGCTGCCCGTGGGGTTTTGCAGAGAAACATCCCCATGCTGTACATCGCCTCCCAAGCCTGCCTGCAGCACCCTGACGTGGCCGCTTACAAAGCTAACCGGGACCTGATCTACAAGCAACTCCAGCACGCTGTCTCTGGGATCTCCAACGCAGCTCAGGCCACTGCCTCTGAGGACTCCGCCCTGTCTCAGCCCGGGGGAGGTGGGGAGCTGGCCTACGCCCTCAACAACTTTGATGTGAGTAGCTTGGGGTTACTGGCAGGAGCAATGCAAACAGATGAATCAGGGTACTATTAATGCTAGGAATCCCATGGAGACAACCCCACCCCCCCACCCCCGGCGCTTTGAGAAATTCTGCCACTAGAAGTTGTAGTTAAACTCCGAGTCAGTAGCAATAATTCTTATCCTGCAAAAAACATGGCAAGGTACGCTATTGATGGCATGCCTAGATGCTGCTTCACAGGCAGACAATAACGAAAAGGCAGCTCCACTTCACCAGCTTGTCGAGCGCTGCCTGTAAAAGCTGGGAGCAGTTAAATGCTTATTGATCCCTTTTAATAATCCTTTCTTTTCTGCACTCTGTATACATCGGCTCTAGTCTGTCCCACAGCATGTGATGTCTGACCCGTGTTGTTTATTATTTGTTCCCTTATACATCACCTTGGTATCCATACAGAATTTGAATGATAAACTGTTTTAATTTTAATTCTAGGAACTTTTGTTTTGGCTCTTTAGCTTTTAAATGTAATATAAATGGCAGCATATGGGAGTACCAGGAAAATGTTACAACAAGATAAGTTTATGTAAAAATATTAGCTTCAATTTATTTTTTAAACAGTTCCGTTTGATGCCTGTAGGTGTAGCTCTTGAAACAAAATTGATGTATTGTCCATGGGTCCACACATACTAGAACAGTCTTGAGTAGTATAGAGCTGTCTAAAGGAACAGCAATAATTAAATGTAATTTTTATAGTACTAGATAATGTGCAGTACAAAAGAATGCAGGGTAATAAATGGATACATACTCAATAGCATGATGCTTAAAGGTTAAAGTGGAAATAGTCGCTCACTGAGTAACTATGTATATTGGGAATAACTGAGTGTAGTTACCATGGCATCAAAAGCCTAGAAGTACCTTCACTTTTTCTCTCTCTGTGTGTGTGCGTGCGTAATGCTCATACCAGTTTTATATATTATTTTGTCACATTAGTGCTCAGAATGGCCTTATAGGTTTATAGTAACAGTTGGTACATGCTCACTATTCTGGAGACTTGATTTCATGCAGCAGCTTCATAATTAAAACATCGGCTGTTTTCATGGATACAACGTGTAAGCAAAGCAGTTATGGCAGTAAGATGTAATAAATAAAATGCCTAATATGATAACATGGAACTAACAGTAGCTGTAGGTGGAGATCAGGGTACCTTCATGCACCTGTATGCTTGCAACTTACTACTGCAATAAATCCAGCTATATTAAAACAGTTTCATCTTTGGGTGCAGCATTAATTTTAAAATGTTTACTGTGCTGCCCTCGCTAACCAAAACCTTCATCCTTGGAAAGGACGGTTCACTTTGGATACTTCCAAGTAAGAGCAATACAAAGCATAGCTTATTATACTGCGCTGTTTTCAGAGACACAAGGAAATATGAAGTTTAATTATGGTCATTTACTCTCTACGTCCATTCACACGCTTACAAGGACATTTCAAATTTCAAGCCATTGATTTCTACTGAAATGCTCAGAGCCAGTGAATAAAATGGCTGGTTTACTGCACTGTAGTATAAAAGGCAGAACATTGTATAGAGCAATGAAATTCAGCATGTACTACTGAGCTTAATTACCTTTTAATGTTAACCAAGGCCCAGCAAAGATGCTGCACTGTTTGATGGATAGTTATTTAATTTGAGATAGTCCAACATGGATTGTAATGTGCAAATCCAACCCAGGTGCTGGGATCTCCGAGCTAACTGCCTGCATGACCTTGCAAGTCTTTCTGGGTTTGTTGTACTATTGCTCACATTGGAAAGAGCCACACTTTACTGATCCTTTTGGATTTTCCTTGCAGGGAGCTCTGAAATGTAATTGGTTTTGTTTTCTGCTGGATGTGAACACTAAAACTGCCAAACCCCTTTTTGAATTTGGCAGTGCTTGACTGCCATAGCTAGACTGAAAGACCCATTTCTCAGTACAGCAAAAAAAAAAACTGATCTAGCTTTGCCTTCTAACATCTTCTGATTAACTTGTTTCTTTTGTTTACATCGCCTTTATTACAGCCATGACTTAAATGCTTTTGCAGTCTGCTTTAGGCTGCTGCTTTTTTCATTGCTCTCTGGGCCCCAGCGACTGAGCTGATACAGCTGCTTGTTATAGGACTGTGGCTTTTTCTTTCTTTATTTTCTAGACTAGCATTTCTGCTATTGTAGCTAGCCAGTGCTTTAACAGCACCCAGGGCAGCAAGTGTCAGATCTGATGTGTGAAATGTAAAACTTTAAGAAATGAATTTGGCAAATCTGTTTTAATAGTAATGGATTAGCTTTATTTTGTTGGTATTCAATTAGACTGGAAGATGCAGTATTTTGGGCCCCCCTTTTTAAATGTAATTCAAAAAACAATCCCTGTGCACCACACTTTTTTGCAATCTGCAGATGTGCTCCTCCCAGTCGGTCTGTGCCTAGTTGCCAGGGAACGGCTCTGAAATTTCTTCATTCTAATTCGGCTAGCAATGTTTGCACCCTACCCAGCTCTTAGTAAGACTTGCATGCAAGAAGACATTTAGTGGAAGATGACATGAATGAGTAAGCAGTTTAATTAGATTGATAGTGTCTTGTCTGCAAGAGGGAGAACTGCAAATTTTTGATCAAAAGTATTTTTTTTATATGCATGCATACATATGCAAGTGGAGTTGTTTGCTCACACATGTATGTAGGTAGAAGACTCCAGAAGTACTGCCTTGTATTCTCTAAAGTTACTGGAGTAGTGTTTACTCGCCAAGAACGCAGTGTAGGCCAAAAGTCCCACAATAAAGGGTTTGCTGCTTTTATTTGAGCAAATGATCAAATTGTTGTTTTGGTTGTTGCAAACATGCCTGACCATGGGTGAGCCCTGAACACTTTTACATTGCATATTTTGCCTTTGCAGGGAAATTTTAATTGTAACATCAGAGTGTGTCTAGTGCTTACAGTACCAGAATACTTTACATACTCACCAACAGCAGCACGCCAGGGTGCCACATTTATAGATCAATTATCAATTGATCTATTAAATTTAAAACGCTCGATCATACATCTAAATACATTGCAATGGTTAGAAACTTACTCAAGCAGAAATGATTTAACCTATTTCCTCCTTCACTGTTTTGTCTGAAAAGCCACTTTGGTGAATGCCAATGTGTTCGGTACTGAATTTATTTTTGACTACCCTGCAATAGCTTGAACTCCCTGGAGTTGTTATATTCTCTTTTAAGTTGGCACTTCACCTTATCTACCAATTGAACGTGTTTCCTGGTGGGAAGGATTGTATTCTTTTTCGTTGGTTGGTTCTCCGCTAGTTCAGATTCTCCAGTCATTTTAATTCGTCCAAGTCGTTGGTTTTAACAGAATTTCGTTGCTGTATTATCTATGTTGTTCAAGCGCAGATTAATAAAGCTAACCCTTTTCCTCTTCTCCAGTTATCCCCCAGTTCCGAATGGCTGCCTAACTGATAAAAGCTTTGCTCGTCGGACTTGCTGGCCTCAATGTTTTTAAATTGCTTCTTTCTCTCGGCTCTTACCCACCCCACTTAAATCGGTGTGTGGTGTGTCCCCCCCCCCCCCCCCAACCCCCCCCACCGGCAGTGTTAAATTCTGAATAAATTGGGAATGCTGAAACAGTATTTAAACTTAAGCAAGTCCTTGCCTATTACAGAAAGTGTGACTTGGTGATTTTAACCCCTGTTTTTTCAACTCTAGTGGGCTGTGTGTGTAATATATATATATATATATATATATATATATATATATATATATATATATATATATATATATATATATATATATATATATATATATATATATATATATATATATATATATATATATATATATATATAATATATATATATAATATTTTTTAATTGATTTTTAAGATGGATCTTTCATAAATGTTAACACAATGTATCGATCCTTTTAGTCTCCTGCATTTAACAGATTGAGAATACAACCCCAGAGGACAAAGGCATCTTTCCCAAGTTTGTGTGAATTATTTGTTTGCTTTTATAAATGCTGGAAAGGACATCTTTTATTCCTTTTTTTTTTTTATTGTAAAAAGGACCATGCTATTAATGCAAGACGAGAACAATTCACTTCAAAAGTAGTTGCACTTCACTTGATTTGTACCGTGCTGGTGGTGGGATACTACTATAACTACATTAGTAAGGTTCTGAAAGTTGTATAAATATATTTGTTGTGTTTGTAAAGTGAGATTTATTCCACCCACTCTCTCCTCTCTCCAGAAACAAATCATTGTGGATCCCCTGAATTTCAGCGAGGAGCGTTTCAGGCCCTCCCTGGAAGAGCGTCTGGAGAGCATCATTAGTGGCGCAGCGCTGATGGCTGACTCGTCCTGCACACGTGATGACCGCCGGGAGCGCATTGTGGCAGAGTGCAACGCCGTGCGACAGGCCTTGCAGGATCTGCTGTCCGAGTACATGGGCAATGTAAGTCCTTTTCTTTCCCAATGTTCCCCAACATTTATGAACCCTAGCTGTTATGGAATTACTGCTCTTCTGAAGCCCTGTTGCGTTGCAACCTATCGCACACTTTCAACCCTTTTTAAAGGGCTTTTGATTTAATTTCTGTCCTACTGCAATTTTTTTCCCCTTCCCTGAGGTTTAAAAGTGTGGGTTATTAGTTCATGTTTTCTGACGAACCTGAATTTGTTGAACAACTTCAGATTAAAGATTAATCTTTTCTTGTTGGCAAACAAAATCCAAAGCACATTTTCGTATGGCTCTATTAATCTGGCAAAGTAAGACTTTTCTGAGAGTGACATTGACTTCAGGGCAGGTCTGCCGAATGCACTGAAGAGCTTCATTATACTCCCAGCCCTTGTCTGGTGTGTTTTTTTTGTAAATATAAGCTGACGTTAATTGACTAAAATCTAATTGTTTTGAAATGTGAGAAGGCCAAGCATCTGTGGCATATTTATCCATCTAATTAAAATGCAATTAGAGGATCGTGCACTGCTGGCTTTGCTCTTTCACCATGTTGAAGAAAGGGTTCTGGAATGCATTGCACTAACATGTACTTCATAAGTGGCTTGCTCTGTAGTGGAAATGACTGAACTGTGCAGTGCTAGGAGTCTTACATTAACTAAAAACCCATGTTTTAGCAGGGATGGATATAAGACTCCCATTGCATAGCATTTCAATCCATTCCTTGTTTTACCATTTTATAAGATGCATCCTGAGATTACCCATACTGTGGCTAATCCAGTTTGTAGTAAAATCTGGAATGGTTGAAACTGCTATGCAGTCTTATTTACATCCCTGTTTTTAGGAATGCTAAAAGGAGCCAGATTCCTGCATCCCAAATTTAGGGGGAATAATCCTAGCATGATGCTACAGTCCATCCAAGACTTTTTCCAGGATTTGCTGGCATGCAATGTTTGAGTTCAGTCTTGTGGACCTTATTCCAACTCAAAACTTGTTTGCTTTTATTACAAGAATCCACAGACCCTTCATGCCATATACCAGGGTTTATTAGATTTGGAATTAAAACGTCCTCCCTTGTACTATATCTTTGACATCTGTTTTGCCGTCTGCACCATAGAGGCATTCACATTGTCCAGCTTCTGAGTAACATTAGTGTCCGAACACCATGCTAAAGTATTGGTTGTCTTGCAGCTAATCTCAAGGCACTTTAACCTTGTTCTTTTCTTAATAGCAAGTATTACTTGTTTATTCCTACATGGATGAAGACTTGGTGACATTTGATTTTGAGAATAAAGTCTGCTTTACAGTAGGACTCAAGTTGTTTAGCTTTATTTAAAATGTCTTCTGTGATATAATGGAGAAAATGGGGAGCAGGATCACATGTGGGCTACAGGAAGACTATTACTGGCAACCTGTTCTTCCCTCTGCAGCAAGGTTAGATTAGTGAATTTAAAAATAAATAAATAAGTAGTTCAATAGCAATTTGATCCTGTTTCCCTGCTGTTGCCTGGTTGCTTAGCATGTTTCCGTGCCAAAGGCTGCCATTTGTATCACAGTGTCTGCAGCAATATATTTGTAATTTGTCTTGTGAAATAAAAACAGAAATGGTCATTGTACATTTGATTTAAGCTTTATTATTGTAGAAATGGAAGTGAACGCGCAAGGCAATGCACTGATGGAGATGTCTGCAGTGCAGGTGCTCTGCTTTTTATATTTGCATTCTGGGGAAAGATGAGCTGTTGAACGCATTAATCTGTGACCTTTTCAGCCTGCTGTCAGAACTAAGCTTGCTCTGGAGAAAGCTGCTCTGAATGAAGAATTAGCCCCGCCCTCCTCATTTTCCCTTGATTTACTTTATTATACTTCTGCACAAGGCAGGTGAACTAACAAATAACAAAAATGTGCTGATTTGAGACAAATTCCCACACAATTGAATTGTGATGTCTCACAGCTGTATTGTAGGTTCATTTAACAGCTAGATCTTAAAAGTTTAGAATTGTTCCAATAGAGGATGTGTGTGTGTGTGTGTGTGTGTATATATATATATATATATATATATAATCACACGTCTTACACAGAATCTTAAAGAATATGGAGACTGTAAATACACTAACCTAATGTGCAATTAAATTCCTATTTATAGAAATGAATGGCATAATTCTTAGTCTTGATGTCCCGCATGTGTACAAGACTTAATTGGCACCTAGCCTTCTCTCTAATGGCTGAGAACAGCTGGGATGTTTTGACATCTGGCTGTTGAAGGGGTTCATTAAGAATGCAATGTGTGACTGCAGCCGTTGACTGAGCGGGGCTTAAATCCACAGCATGCACTGGCATCTTCCTCCTGCCTGCTATTTCAGTCATGGCGAGGGTAGACACACTTCATAACCCCGTATATACAGACAAACACTTATCCCAGTCCCATTGAACACTCAGTCGTAAAATTCAGTAAACCAAAGAAATTCAATTTCAGTGATAGGTCTTTGTCACGGCCCTTGTCTTGATGACAAAGTTTGATATATATGACAGTTTTACAATACACTGTACACAAGTTAGTAAACATTCTGCTTATCTTAATTCCAGGACGCAAGAAAAATGCACATGGCCAAAATATATCAAAGCTTCACATTTGTCAGATTAATGAAGAGGCTTGGTTGTAATGATCCTTTGGCTGTTGGGCAAAATGATATCGCCCTGGCCTTCTGTCGCTCTGAAAAGTCTTAAATGGATATTGGGTAGGGAGTGCTTAGATATAAGTGTGGCTCTTTTTGTAAACATGTTGAGAAATTATTTTGCTATGAACGATCTGATGCCGACCTCCAGAGTAAAGTGAGTGGTCATGTTACCTGGGGAGGTGGGGTCAAAAATAAAGGCATTATTATGCATGCAGTTCCTGTATGTTGCTAGGAGCTACGGTTTTAAATCAGTTTCTATAGCAGCTGTGTAATAAGCACTGTTTCCAAGTAATTGAACAGTGGAATTGCTACTTCATTCCATGTCAAACTGACTTGTATGGGGCCTGGAAGATTAATCCATTGGCATTAATGTTAAAACTATTTTTTTTTTATAGTTCTGTTTTTCCCACAGTCCTTTTTTAGGAGGAGGGTGGGGGGCTCTTACTAAGAAGCTTTGAGGAATAAAAAGCACTAATGATCGTGGAGTGAATTAACAAGATTAGTGAATAAGGGGTGAATGCTTTAAATCCTATGCAAATCTTTAAATAGGATTTTTTTTTTTTTTCGTGGCAATTTGACTAATGCATCCCATCTTGGAGTCTTGTCTTGGAACAGTGGTAGGTGTGCAGCTTATAACTATGATGAGGGTTGAGTTGTTGTACAGTGTTTTTTACATACATGCTCAGATTAACAAAAAAATGTGTCTGTTTTCCAAGTCCCCTACAGTATAAGGTAGCTGAGCAAGATGGCCACACAGTGAATATCAAGCAGGCTTCCACAAGGGGATGCAATTGATGCAGTGCCTTCACCCAGCCAGACTTTGCTTGGGGGGGGGGGGGGGGGGGGGAGGTGATTGCTAACAAAGCACAGGCAACATACACGGGGAGCAATTATCAACTCATAAATATACTACTTCCAAAAGCTTAAATGTGCATCTTTTGTGACCTCGGGCTCCCTTTCGTTGTTTGGACAGCACCTTTTTATACAGTGTTTTAGTGACCATACTCACAAGTTTTGCCCAAAAAACTCTTATTGCTGCTTACATTAAGCAATCTACATATTAGCCTTTTATATATATTTTAATACAAATGTCCTAACCTCATATACCACAAACCAGCAGAGGTGGTCCAACACCTTTTTTCAGATTGCCATACATGTTGAGGGCCTATTTGGCAACCTGGGGCCAATCTTCTACTGCAATTCAGCCCGGGTTTTGCATTCTCAACTGATTTGACAGTGCTTGAGATGCCTCGTGCACTCTGCCACGAATGATGTCCGTCTAAGTGACAGCAGCTGCCCCTTTGATCAAGACATGGTTCATTATTGACGTGATGCATGTCATCTGCCAGTGCAGGGACTGGCTTTGATGCAAGTCGAGCTTTGGCAGTCAGCTGGCTCTGACCTGGTGTTAACCTGCTGAGTAATCCTCTCCTGAATGGAATATGGTTCTGTTGGGATATGCTTGTTTTTGTGATCTCCAAATAAGACTCCCTAATAGGTGATTGGTATTTTTATTTTTTTAAATATAAATTTGCCTATAGTCTCCACAGATTTTTCTGCTGTGTTGTGTGCTTAACATTGACAGTGTTTCATTAGTAATACAAGAGTAAGTAGCCCATGGTGTCTCTGCACTCTGAAGCAGATCATTTCTGGAACCCATTTGCTGAAATGATAGCATGCTGCTATTAAGTGTTTTTAAACTTCTCAAAAAGAAGGCTCGGGCTTGTGGGTTTATGCCCTCAACATAAAGTGCATATAGTTGGACAGTAAGTCAGCAAGGCCTTTATCCGAAAGGGCTCCCTTCTAGATCATGATGGACCTAGCATATTTGCACCACTCATTTCTCCCAAGTACAATTGATGGGTGTTTAGTGGTGGTAGGGATTAAGTGGTTCTATTTACACCCCACCGAAAGATCTTGGTTGGTATTAGGTTTAAGTGCTTTGTCACTGGTTTTGCAGTGACAAATTGGGTTATTGTAACACTTGTAATAAGCAGTTAGTTGCTGCTTTTGAGTGATACAGTAAGTAAAGGGCACGTTTATCAAGCAGGCACTTTGAATCGCCTTCCGTCTAGGATTCCAGCATCTTGCTTTGTCTGCAGATTTGCTGGCATTTATCTAGAGAATGCATGTGCTTTTGTTTTGTCAATGGCACTTGGCATTTAAAATAAAGCAACTCTTCAAGAGATGTCTGAACATCTGAATTAGTCTTTACATTTCAGTTGTATCCAATGTTAGTTTTAAATCGCTGGCTTCCTCCAGACCTCGTTGAATGTTGTTGGACACCAAGTAGGAGCATTTGCAGATAAACCTGAACAGAAGCATGAGGTGGGGGTAGTGGGGGGGGATTTTGCTTTTCACATTGTACAGTAGTAAAAAAAAAAAAAAAAAAAAATTCAGGTTGGGTCTTTACTTCGTTGGCTGAGGTTACAGTTTCAAAAGGGATCTTGGCGAGTTTGAGAGCTTACAGGGTGAAAGAACCAATTGAAAATCTGGCTGCAAACTGGTACTGAATTTAGTTGAATTCTGGTAAGCTCACATACCACACAGTTGAGGTCACAATTTTTCAGAAGTCCAAGTTTGCCCAAATTAGAATAATGTGTTGAGCTCATTACAGCGGGATTCCTTTGTTTTTAAAAATCAATCATTTTCTGGTTGGCATGGTTCAAAGACGATGTGCATTCATTCATCTTAATTGGGTTTTCCTGTACTTCTGCTAACTCATTTAAATGAATGTTGCAAGTGAGGTTAGTGCAGCTCTATTACATGGATTCAGGACTATATACCGAGCATCAAAAGAAACTTATTGGTTTCTTTTTAATCACTCGATCATTTCATCCTTGACCATGACACGCTTGAGTGAATATGACTGAAGCATATGCACTTAATCACCTAATTAGTGAGACAGTTGATTGGGTACTGGATATGGAGTGATTTCAGCTGTTGAATTGCAAGCTTGAATAAAAGCAATAAAGAAAATCGCAGAAAAAAAAACATGCCACGTCTTCAGGTAGTGCTGTTTATCAGAAGTGTGGATGGATGCCAATACCGAACTACATTTGTTGTGTATCCTCCAGTATCCCAAAATGCTTTCTGATGTGTTTTGGTGCATGGATATTTCAAATACAGTACTCGGGACAGGCACCTGAAGGGGTTGAGAGACTATCAATACTGCTGTACCGTATAAAATTTCTGAGGCTTGTTATAAAATGGTGGATCATGGAGCAACGTGATCAGATGCCGAAATCAAGGCACATTGATCTCTGGAGCGATGAAATCGGTTAAGGAGAAGTTCAGAGTTCAAAATGAAATACACACATTATGATAAAATGTACCCTGTGTTTAAGAAACCAAGCTATAACATTCATGCTAAGGAGCACTGTCTTCCATGAGCATGGACTCCATTTGCTGGATTGTAAACATAAAATACAGTCCATTGTGCTGCTAGGAACTGTAACCCAACTATTTTAATAGTGTTTGTACGCATTAAGCCAGACCTACACAAACTGTACTTTAGTGTGGATGATTTTAGATGGATTAATTAAAGTTTTGGAGTACGGTTCTTCAGATTGGTTATGTAGTGTGGACAGGGCCAAAGACGACTCCATTGACTGTCACAGTAGAAATCCCTTGTTTCTATTTAGAGTGCAGTAATCGATGGCTCCTTAAGGAAATATTTTTAGTTAAGATGTTGGTATTTAATTGGTCCATGACATTTATTTTTATTTAACAGTATTAGTGAATCCTTTTGTATTTCTGTGCACTGCGTGTGTGTGATACATTGATCCTTTTTAATTAGAATACTCTGACCTGGCATTCCCATCTTGGATGAAAGACTAAGTCTTAACACAGATTTGGCATAGTTTCAGTATGGCTCTCAATTGGTGTTGCTGCTGTGGATCTTCTGTTAGAATAGTAGCTTGAGTGAAGGAGCCCAGTATTGTCTCCATAGTAGCTTGGGCAGGAGGAACTGTGCAATTTTCCGGACAACCAGACGATGATTTTGGGGGACATGGAGTTGCTATGGTACAGCAGATATTTGAAGTTCATTAAATTTGTTATCCAGGCCAAAATGTGGCATTTGTAAGCCAATTGCCTTCACCTTGAGTTTTTGTTTACTGAGTGCAGCACTGCTAGGCTAGATTGTGGATCAACGTAAAAAAAGACTCTTCCCATCACTACTTACTTCACCCCTGCTGTTAAAGGGATAGAGTGAGACATAAAGCTGTGTGTGACACAGAGTGTATTAAGAAAGATTACCAAGTCTGGTATTGACTGGTGATATGAAAGCTACTTCATATTCGTTTACGGAGTAATTGACTTTTTCAGACCATGACGGATCAGTTATTGCTGGCAGTAGGAGCAAATGTTACCTTGGGTACTGAGATATGAATTGATTTTCTTGCACCTTTCTCTCCTGGTTTGTTTGCTTTCTGAGTGATCCCTGATGTTCTGCAACAGTCAATATTGCTAAGTGTTTTGCTTGGCAACTTCCTGTTTGCAGCCCCCCCCCCTTCTATTTTATCTGCATTAAGGTAAATGAGTGGTGTAGCTCCATTCAAGCAAGTTCCTCGTGTACAGAATCTTGGCCGTGTCCCAGAATGGGAGAGCTCTCAAATTGAAGGTTTAAATGATCCCTTCAATGGCCAGAAGTCTAATTTGCGAACTTGTACCTACAGTACTAGATGCTGGAGTTCCTTAACTGGGTTTATTTAAAATGCAGTATATTTTAAATGAAATAATTTGGACGCTTCCTTTTAAAAGCCATGGGCTCTGTTGCAACGGGTCCCACCTGACAAGCTATAGCTTACCTTGACTGGCTTCAGCGATCCCTCTGGCACAGGGCTGACTGTGACCTCCTTGCCCTGAAGCCCCAGTGTTAACCACCAGGTCCGTTGGACATAGCCATGAGGAAAATGAAAAACTGCTGTCAACGAGGCTCAATGCACAGTGTGACTTCATGTGTGCTGTGTTTATTTACAATGTATGGGGTTTTCAGTAATCTGTTAGACTTTAAGGCGATCTTGCTCATTCTAGGGTAGCACCAGCTGTATTCTGGAGGGGATGACTATTGCATTGCTGTAGTATTTCCCTTCTTGCAGAAAAAGAGGAATCAAAAAGTCTGCTGACTTTTCATTCTGACCTAAAATGGTCACATATGCATATGTTAAAATAAGTGACCATGGATGGGATGGGGGCTGTTTTGAATACCGTGTGCCTTTTCTTGCATGAGCTTAGTTTGTTCCCAGTTAGAATGGGAGATGTCGCATCTGTTCATGGTCAGTGCACAGGCAGCATCGACATGCCTTGATTTGCATGGCAGATGTAGCCTACCGTTTCTCTCTTTTTGGCCATGTTCCTGACCTTGCCAAGAGGAAATGTATTGTGCAATGTAGCAAATAGAAAAAATCTGGCCTCATTTATCATTTCAAAGCTGACATTTGTATTATGTATTGATATTGTATATTCTGCTCCAACGTGTTGACTGTTTCATTGCCCCTATCTTACAATATGTTTTTTTTTTTTCCTTTAATAGTCTCGGTAGGCTGAACAACCTTGCTGGCGTACTGTAGGCATGTGCTGTAGAGTGCTCTCTTTATAAAGTTACATTATACCACTGTTATAAGGCGGTAAGTAGATCCCATTGCCCCGTAGTCATTCTGCTTTTATCTGGTGGAACACAAATATAACGGCATGCCTTGAGATCCTGACTACATTGTGGAGGGCTGCATGTACTTAGTGTACAGTAGTAAACATAGCTCTAGTTTATTAACCCTTTTGCAAATTGGTTAGCAGTTAGTATTTCTACTTAAACAATGTTAATACTTGAGCATTTTTAAGGGTTGTATCTTGGGTTGATGCCCTGCAAAAAGTCGTGTGCTCTTCTTGGAACTGCTTGTAATTTAAATGTAATAAATATCCTGAGGTAAAGGAATAAATCGTCTGCAAACAGATAAACGAGGTCTGGAGAAGATTAATTGCTGCAAATATTTCCATTAGTTTTAAATGGAACACACACGGCTCTACGTGCTGTCAAAAACGTCGGCATCCAGAATTGATTACAAACGCTTTATGCAGCATTACAAACGCTGCATTAAAACTGTTTTGTGGACTTGGTCACACATGCCAATGGCTGTTTTGATTTTTGCATATCAATCTTAGAATCTTTGTTTTTTGGCAGTGTATACAAACTGAATCAAATTAAGGGATTCTAAGTCAAATGGATTATTTCATGCTAATTGATGCATACATGGTACTTTTTTTTTCTTGTGGTTTACACAGGCTGCCTACATGAGTACTTCAAAGATAACCAGAGTGTGCACCAGTTTCTAAACTGAGATGCCAGTGCTTACTTCACATAGCGATTTTGCTTTCATATCTGAATAAAGATGAAGGTGATCTTCTGTTCATTGCTATTGGAAAAATAACTCACTAGCTGATTGGATCCAGGCTATACCATGGAGAAGGTTAAACTAATTAGGACCCAGATTGTCCTTCTAATCACTGCCTGATGTGAGTTTCGCCTAATCCTACTCCCTTGTTGTAGAGCCCTATAGCAATGCTTGTAATTCTAAACAGCTCTCTCCAGGGTAGGGATTTCAATCATTCCACACATAGGCACAATGAGATGCAATGACGTGTGTTCATGCAAAGTACCTTATCACTGCTTGCTATGGCTTCACAAATTTAAATTTGTATGTACAGTAATTGCAGCACATAACTGAGGTGGGGAGATTGATGAATCTGTCACTTCTGCTTCCTTTGACCTTTTTTGAGGTCACTCGCTGTATCCATCTGGCATCTTTCAGACTTTTCATCCACCTTTTTAAAAATCTTTCAATTTGGCAGGGTTTTTTTTTTTGTTTGGCCCAGTGTTTGTAACCATCTCTTTTAATTAACTTTATGCAGAATTCCTGTATTCACATGCCATCCTGAGATATTGAAGGGCACATTTTGAGATTTCTGTTTCCACTGCATAGCACTTTATTGCTTGTCTAGGGTGCTTGAGGGACATTTTGTAAACTAGTAACCTTTTGGCTTCCTTCAATATTTTATTTAATAAGGCCCTTTTACAACATTTGATGTATAATTTGAAGAGTATACATTTTTGCATGCACCAAGTCTGTGCAAAATTGAGGACAAGATAGATGTGTGTGTGTTAATTATTTGTTAGTTTTAAAATCACTTTCATATGGACAACAAGGAGACGGCCTTCTGCTAAAGGTCAGGGTGATTCCTCAAGGACTTGGGTGGCTTGTTTCTGCATTGCTAATGGAGGTAGCTGTGACTGCTAAGCAGGCCAGTTCCCTGTGCAGGACTGCAGCTTGGCTGTGTTTCTGGAGCCTTGCATTGATTTTTACATTTACTTCCTTATCTTTTTATAATGGCTCTGGTGGGGTACTAAATATTAAAGCCATTCACCTGCTTCATGTTTTTAACAGGACTGGGGCCATAAGTGTCCATGTGTGCCTTTTTCGAGGGGCTAGGCATTCTATCTCTGTTCCTTGATCATGTGTGTAACTAAGTACAGATCGTTCTGTATCTTGTACTTTTTTTTATAGCGCAAATATACACTACGATGCTCCTAGGATAAATTTTCTTCTGACGAATGTATGCAATAATTATAAGTAGTTGTATTTTCGTGTGAAAACTTAGCCTAACAATCAGGCTTACAGTATGATGAATATAGCTTTCCTATCTTCCCTAACAAACATGGGATATAGCAAAGAGTTTAGTGTTCTGTAATCATTTTAAATCTATAAACCGATGCGGTATAGATCTAAACCTGTGTTTTCCAATAAAACTGCTAGTAATAGACCTGTTATAAAGACTGTTGCTAGCAGTTCCTATCCAAAAGTGCTTGGCATGCATGTGTTAGACACTTGGATCTGTTATAAAGTTTTATTGGTCAATTCCTTTTCTTATCTGTTTTCAAATTTAAAAGGCGAAGGCTGCCCCCCACCCCACATTTCGCTTTGCCGGGCTGGCTTGTGTTTTGCTGTTGGACTTGAGTCTGGCTGGCTGGGTGAGCAGAGTCACAGGTGGGGGGATGTGTTCGGAGCACTTCCTCGGGGCCTGACGAAACGTAATAAAGTTGGTTGAACTGATGCAATGTGCTTTGTTTAATTAAAAAAAAAAAAAAAAAAAAAAAAAACTCCCTACTTTTAGTGTCTGTTTACTGAGCCTAATCTTTATTTCCACTGATCTGATTTCAAACCTTTACATTTTAGCTTTTAATATCCACCCACCTCCCATTCCAGAAGCTACAAGATCTGTCGTGTGTGTGTGTGCATTCTTTATTTATTTTTTTTGCAGTGTGAACCCAGGGTCTTGTCTTTTTTAGGGTGAGCAAAGCATTCCCATAGGGATGTCCCAGCTACTGCTATCCATTACAGCTCTATTGGTTCTGGATCTTAGGGTTTGACGGTCCTTTCCGAATGAATAATCTTACACAGGGAAATAAAAGGAAAGGACATTTTAGCATGACAACATCTATCACTGGCAAGTGGGGGATTTAGTACTGGTGCCTGAATGCTCTTAAAATTTAACAATCCTCAAGTCGTGAGCTCCACGAAATAAAACGCATGCACTTAATACATTGACAATGACATCTTTCTGCAGTGTGGCTTTTAGAAAGTGGTGATCCCTGTGAGAACTGTAACTTGTAAAGGAAAATCCTCTAAGCATTGTCAAGATGGCAAGCTGAGCATGTGGTGGCTGTTGGTCCCAGGCAATGTGTCTGTTCTTGAATGGCATCTATATTGGATATCCCAAACCATGTATTTCGCCCTTGTGGATGTCAAGTAAGCAGAGTTGTCCTCTGCAGAGTGTGTGTTTGATTGAGGGGGTTGAAAAAGCAAACTGCATTGTAAATTAAAGATTTTGGGGATTGATATAGACTAGGGAATGTGATCTGTTTTGAATTGTTAGAATAAAGGTATGGTGTGTTATATAAAATCTCTCTCTCTCTCTCTCTCTCTCTCTCTCAATATAATAAATGGGGTGGGGGGGGGGCTAGAGTATATATTGCACCTTTTTATATTGCAATCCATATCTTGTCAGATACCTTGAACTACTTTTGCTCAATAGTGGCTTGCCATTTCTTGACCAGAATAAAGAGAAATGTTGCTGGGTAGTTATTCACTGCTCTGTAGGATCTAGAGGATTTAAGTTGACATAGAAGCAGATTGCTTTGTGAAGATAAATGACTGTTGGCTGGAAACTCGGGTATACAGTAGCTGCACTTTCACAGCTTGGTACAGCTATTGGTACCTAGATGATAGACAACAGGCTTCCTTTGTTAGGGTGTTTCTTTTGGAAGCAAGGAGCTGCCAAGGGAAAGGGGTTGGGTTCTATACGGAACCACAGCCGTGTACAATGCTCACTGATGAGAGCAACAACAAATCCAGTTAGTGTTTCTGAGACCACCATACAAACATGAAAACAATGGCATTGCTTGATCCAATAGGAGAGACTCCAATATATAGTGTGTGTTTTAAATGTCTTAATAAACACTCCCATGCTCATTACATTGGGATGGGGGACTGCATTTAAAAATGTAAATATGTTTGGCAATTGTGTCCTGATATGGGTAGGGGGGATGTTAAAGCAGCAATTGATTTCAATGCATGAGAGCTGTGGTGTGTGGTTGTGTTTTTGGGAACCCCTCCTAATAAGGTTGTGAAGAATTTCTTAGCAGCCAATACATTAGGCAGGTATTTTGCTGATGAGAAACTAGATCGATACGTCCTTCCTAGTAAGCATTTTGTAGATTTTATTGGAGGACCCGTAATGAATGCTTGAGGAGTGCACCAGACTGCAAGTCCTTGAACCCCGCAGGCTGTTGGAGTCCTGCGCTCCGCTTGTTCGGTGCTCTGTCCTGGCTGTAATCAGTAATTTTATAGTAGAGGCTGGGGCTGCTGCTCTTGGGAGTGTATGGTGTTGAAGGCAGTCTATGGTGTTGAAGGCAGTCTGGAGGTCTTTTGGCTGTAATATTGTACACCATGGTCAGGCTTTTATAATTTACTACAGCAGTGTCAAATATGTTCTGGCGAAAGACTGAAAGTATGTGCAGTGGGGTGGATTCGGATGATCCTCCACTTGTCCGTGACCTTTAGCTTTGTAATTGTTGCAATTGCTACATAACCAGGCTATAATATAGACTGCTTTTCTGATGCAGAACCATGCCTCCTACATAATGGGATATAAATGAGCATCCTTGCTTGGCTTATGTTATCGGAGCTGTCAAATGCAGATTTTTAATACAGCATACTAATTGTGGATCTCCTGACCTATTGCTTTTCTTAATGTGTACACAATAAAAGCAATATAAAGCAAAGAGAACATGTCTGCTTTGTCTGACTGGATCAGACATCCTTGGCCAATATGACTTGGTAGGTGACTTTTTTGTATTAGTGTTTCTGATAATGGCAATGATGAGATTTTTACAAGAACATATGCTTTCTGGACAGCAATATCTTTTTCCAAGAAATCTATTTTGGCTTACCCCTGCATAAACTCTGTTTCTGTATGTTCCCATTGATTTTTCAACTTTTAACAATGCGAACATGAAACTGCATAAGAAAATGCTTTTTGTAAGTTGAGTTGCTGCCAACACTGTATGCTACTTTTCAGCTACAATCTCCACCATCTAGCTGTCCAGTTCCTTTTGTGAGTAGAGCAAATGTGTTGTAACCATGTGTAGTGTATGTCTCCTTGTTAACCTGAGCATTGTTTTAGGTTTGGAGAGCAAGGACTGCTAAAAGATCTAGCTGGGGGCAGAGCTCTGCAGATAGACAGCTCTGTTTGTTTTACATACTAAAAGGTTGCTATTCGCTTGCTTTCACTGATGTTTTCAGGGTTTGTGTTGGCCAGCAAAGGATGAAACGTAGCCTTTGTAGCTGCTATAACACAGTCCTGGTTAGAAAGCCACAAGGGCCAGAGGCTGTCCTGTCAGGAACATTACAAAAAAATCTAATGCTGCAATCTGGTTTTTGTACAGTAGTCAGTAAAAATATAATGGCTTGACCACCTTTCCACAACTAATTTTAGAGGAAACATTTACCACTATTTTTTTTTTTCCCCCTCTGGAACTGTATGCTGTTTGGTACAAATGTACCCATTTACTTAGAATCTATGGGGTAGGGCTACAGTAGGCATTTAGCTGCTGCAGCATAGCTGTATTAACTTATTTATTAGACGCCCTTATCCAGGGCAACTTACAATTGTTACAAGTTATCACGGTATAGAACTGATTTTCATATGCCAGAATAAGGGGAATTGTTTGTCACCTGTGGAGAATAACCTTATTGCTGCTGTTCTGAAGTATATGCTGACAAAGCCCTTTCAGCCGCAACACCCTTCGCCCTTTGAAACTCCTGGCTGCAGCACTTGTGTGATAAGACCAGAATGTCATATAGAGAAACGGTTATTAGCATAGTGATTTGATACTCTGATTAGACACATCCAGTGATCTACCAATTCATTTGCATAATGAAAGATGAAACGTTAGAACGCAGTCTAATCGAGCTCCTCCCTTTTTTTTTTATTTTTTTTTTATTATTTTTTTTTAAATAGCTGTGTTCTTGCACAGTCCTGACTGGTGAAAGGGGTCATTTTGTTCTGTGCGTCATTTTATATACCTGCTGTCACTAAATATTTACCAGAGAGGACGAGTAATTTTGCATGTTGCATTAAATTTAGCAGACAGTTTACAGTCCTGACAGACAAATGAAGAATTGGTTCCAGTATGCTGTGTAGGCAGCATTCTGGGTGCAAGCTGAATCGCCGAGCACAGTGGAGACCAAAGTTGGGGCTTGAGGCTCTCCAATACTTTTCGCAACCTGATTTTGAAACCGAACTCGGTGGATGTCGGGGGTTCTTCTCCCAGGGCCTCACTGAAAGACTTTGTCTTTTTGAATAATATATCCCGGTTCCCATTGAACACACTGTCTGTTCGCTGCCGAGCAATTAAACCTGGCACCTGGAGGTACCATTTGGCAATGCCCAAAAGATTGCAGATATGGTTCCCTGGCCTCAGACGAAGTCTGCAGTCTTGGCCCCACTGTTCTGATCTTTTCCTATTTGTCTGACTGCATACTGTTCCAGTTGCATTAGTGATGAGGTCTGGGCCACTTTATAATGCATGTCCGCATAAGTGATGAGGTCTGGGCCACTTACAATGCAGATGCTCATTTGACTTTTTGTTTTTATGCTTGCATAAATTTGACCAGCTCTCAAATCGCAGATACGTACGCACCTTGCTTGACTGAAACAATAATGCTGGCTATAAAGCTGCTGAGGCTTATATATATAAAAAAAAAGTTGCTGCTTTGTGTGATGTTACAAAACATCTTGGAATTGAATTAGCATCCATGTAGCTAAAGCAGCTAAAAGCCGTTTACCGTTCTGTCAACTACCCAAAATTAGGAATTGCAATTCAACAAATGTATTCGATGAGTGTGGTTGAGAATATAAATTGTACACAAGACATGTGCATGAGGGCAAAAACCTATTCCAATCAAAAATATGCAACTTTTTCATTAAAGAGATTGAGGATCAGAGTCTTGCAATCAGTCACAGCAGTACAGGAGAGAAACAGTTGTGTATTTTTCTCCTGCTTGATAATTCTATTCAGGCACCCCTAAAGCTAAATGCCATGACTCTGGCTTGATGCAATTCCATCAAGTTGTCCAACTAGGCAACACTAGCTCATATTTCATCTTGACATGATTCGCAGGGTCAGGGTGCTCTAGAGAGGCTTGCTTTGTATTCCTAATATAAGCTCAAACCTTTAACCATGTCATTCCAGCTTTACATTGCTTTCAACATATTTCAGGAACCTGTGTTTTGTGGTTAATTTAGCCTTATTTTTTGAGGGGAGGGTTCCATATTTTTAATTTTATTTATTTTTCCCTCCTCTGAGGTTCAGGACTGAATGGTAGGAGTGAGCTGCCATGACCGTTGGTTGCCCTGAAGGCAGCTTCAAGGGATCTGAAGTCATTCAGCTTGTAGCCTGGCTTGTTCACCAGTACAGTGGGGTAGCTGATTATCATTTTAACAGCTCCTCGCTGAGTGGCGAGGATAAAAATAGAAGCCCAACTACCGTAAAGCTTTTCAATAATTTGACCGTCTCTATTTCCTTTGTTTTGACAATGAAATATTAAAAATGATTCTCAATTGTTACACACCACAGTAAAGTTCTGTAGCTGTCTTGTTCTTCTATTCCTAACTTGATTGTCTCTGCTTTTAACATGTGAAATACTTAGTTGAAGACGCTGACGCAGGATTGTATCTGAAGAGTATCACTGTTTCATGCAGTTCCCAAGACCAGGCAAAAGACTTATTTTTAAATTGTAACTATTTTTATTTAAAAAATATATGTTTTTAAGGAAAAAAATCTTCAGTTAAAGCCACATCTTTACTCACTATACAGATATGAAATTGTACATTTTACAATTAAAAATAAAGAGCGAGCATTAGTTATGTGCACAAGGGTGTGTTCAGTGAATAGGTGGGGTTGGAAAGTTCAGATGTCTGCAATAAAATGGGTTATGGAGCTGGAATGTGTGGGGTTTTTTTATGACATTGAATTAAAGCCTGACAGTCAAGTATAAGCTGTGTTGGACAGACTGCAGTCACTGTAGCTGCTGTCAACTTAGTCACTTAACTCTTTTTGCATGCTTGATTCTAGGGCTTAAATCTGCAAGGGAAATAGTCTTATCTGAATTTTATTATTTTTTTGTTTTTGTTTTCTTTAATGTTTGGCATGTTGCTGTTCAAGACACGTGATTTTATAGTTGACGCAAATCAGGCTCATAACTTGAGTTGGAATGGCTAAGTGGCCATCAAAGAAGGTGGTGGCACAATGGATGCGGTTCCCCAAAGACAATAGTATACTACAAACCAACATTGAAATAGTGATTCCAAACTGAAGCCTCTAACAAAGTTCTGCCGCAGTGCCCGGCAAATTGTATCTCACTTTTATATGGCTTACAAAGAGCTCACCCTAAAGGCTGCTGTCTGTCTCATCCTGGTACCTTTCATGCGACACTTGTGGATTACTTTAAGCAAAGAATAGGGGACAAAAAAAATCATGAATTTGCATTTCAAACACAGCTACAGGAAGTATGTCAAGGGTGTGTTTTGTGGTACATTTGACCCCTTATGCTGGGTTGACAATAAGACTCCTATTGCGCAGCAGTTTCATGCATTCCAGTTTTGATATGAGCTTGATTAGCCCCATGTATATAGATAACAAGCTCAGGCATGTTCTTACACTCCTAGAAAAAACAGGGATGATTCAAACTGCTATGCAGTGGGGGTCTTATTTCCATCCCTGCTGAAGGAGAGATCGCCACTCTGGCCTGTCCAAAAATACTGGTTTACTCCAACCTGCTTGAAAATAATCCCTCTGCGAAGCAGACTTGAATTTTGCAGTTTTCTGTTCATGCAGTACAATGATTTGGTTGTGTTTGCTTGCATACATACACTAGATCAGTGAGCAGAGCTAGTTTCCATTAGTATTCTTTGCATCTCCAGCTAAGGTGCTGCCGCCAGCCACTGTTCGTCCTCTATGCTTAATTCCCTCACCATTTTAACTCTGTGCTTGTTGGATGTAGTGAGCTGAAGAGAAGTCTTTTATCTCCAACTACATTTCTTGTTCACATTTGTTGTATCGTAATACTGTAAACAAATAATTGTCAAATGTGTGTGTTTGTTTTTCAGCTGGAGGATTGCATTCTATACAGCCTTTCCAAGGGAAGGAAAAACAGTGGCACCTTACATCTGTTAGCAGATTTGTAAAATGAAGTATCAGAATATACCTAATACAAAGCAGAACTCTTGGTTCTTTGTACATCGTGGTTCTAAACAATGGGCAATTTTTGCTATTGTCTTTCACGATTTATAAATTGCGCGTGCTAAATCGCTACTTCTGTTTTTGAGGGTTATGTGTTTTAGATGCATTCAAAGGTACCCAATTACTGTATACCATTACAGGGTTTAGAAAGCCTGTTCTCACAAGTGCAATCATGTGGGTGACGGAATATTACATTCTTTCTGTCTGTCCTTTTTCAATTGGCTCAGTCTTGAATCTGTCACACTTGATTAGGACCAGGGCTTGTAAACCTCTTGACAGTGGGTTCTTGGGATAAATGAAACATGCCAGCAATTAAATGCGACTTGCCCGATGGATCACTGCTTCCTTCTCACCTACTTGTACAGTAAGAGGCAGAACTAGAATCCTCTTCTTCTTCTTCTCCTCCTCCTCCTCCTCCTCCTCCTCCTCCTCTCAACCATGCAATAACCCCCCCCTGGAAATTTCACAAGTTTATTTGTATTACATTTCTAGTGGCTGGTTTTTGGCACTTACCCTGTTTTTGCTATATTTAACAAATGTCTCAATTTGTAAAATGGCATGACTAACACTGAACAGAAGTAGTAGGAATATGTCCTTGTCTAGTGATGTCATCAAATCTTTTACATTTAGGAACTGGACCTTATCAAATGGATGAGAAGCAGTTTTTCTTTTGCACTCTTTAACTGGTCATGGGTTTCTGAATGGCCCTAAAAATGTATTGCTTTTATTTTTAGTACAGTGCTGGTATGGCTAAAAATAAAACAAAAAAAAAACACACCCAACCTCAATTAATATAACTGAGAAATACATTAATCTGGCTTCTCCAATAAACACCTCAAATGGGAGAAAAAATGTAATTAAATGAAGATACATTTCAGTGTGGCCCAGCATTATGCTCAGATTTCAGAACAATTTCCTTGCGTCGTCAGAAGAGGGCAGGGCAGTCTCTTGAATTGCAAGTCTTATTTTACCAAGGGCACAGACTTGCTTAAAACTCAAGCCTCCTTTTTCAAAGGGTTTATATTCTAAATTGGCTCACGTAAATATACCTCACAGTTAATCCATTTCCCCTCGTTTTATAAATTTATTTTATTTGTAATGGTGGCCTTGGAGTATGCTTGTATCATAAGTATCTTGGTGAAATCTTCAAATTTTTCAGAATTAAGCCTATATGAAATACAATTTTCATATAGATTTCTTTGGGCAGGGAAGGGTAACATAGGACCAATTCCAAGTAGCACCAGCACATTGTACTGCCATTGTTTGAAATGAATGGAGCATGATATGCTTAAAGAAAACAAGTGTGTGTGTGTGTGTATATATATGTATATATATATATATATATATATATATATATATATATATATATATATATATATATATATATATATATATATAAAAAATAAATAAAAGTATTAATACTTTTTACTTGGTCACCCACTTAACTGAAAACCCTGTATTTCTGGGAGCGAGTGAATGGTAAAACATGATGGTGGCAGTTCATACTTCACACTCTTTGTAAGGCAGCTGCTGGCACTTGCACTGTCCATACCCGTTGATGATGACCAGCGCACCTTCCTCGTGGCTGGGCTCGTATTCATTATATGGAACCTGTGTGGCGAGGTCCGCCATGGGCTGCCGCACCTCGGTCCTCATCTGTCGGCGGTTCTGCACGGTTGAGCAGTGCCTAATCCGGCGCAATGTGGGCAGGCAACACCTGCGCGAGACGTAGACCACGAAGATAATAAGAAAGAAGGAAAACAAAAGGGCCATTGTGCCTATGATGACCCGTTGGGTAAGGAGGGTATTGTCTGCCTCTGGAAAGTCTTCCTCTGTGTTGACCTCGGTTGCTGCCACTGTGGTGGGGTTTGTTGTGGGGGAAGTTGTGGTAGGTACAGTCATTGTAGTGAAGCTCCCTACATCCTGTGCATGTAAGTCCTGTGTGGGGGTTATCCATAGTCCATAAAAATCGCTTGGGGTCTCTTGAGGCAAACTAACCTCTGGGGAACCCGTTGTTGGTGCAGCTACTGCTGCTGAGAAATTCTGGCAGAGCTGGAACCCATAAACTGCGTCCAGTATATCCTCACCCTGTGCATACTCCGGACTGTGGCACACTATGGAGTGTTCCCACCTGCCCTTAAACATGCCGAGCCAAGTAGCTAGAGAGCAGATACTTTTGGTACATTCCCACATGTTGCCTGAAAGCCCTACAGTAGTCACAGACTTCCATAAGCCCAAGGTCCGAGGGTCAAGGCTGGTTAGCTTGTTGGTGTCCAGCAAGAGCACCTTGAGGTTGGGCAAGGTCTCAAACACTTCCGGGGAGATTGAGCGGATGTCGTTCCCAGTGAGATCCAGCTTCTCCAAAGTTGTCCAAATCCACTCCATCCCGCAGGTAACATTGCTGATCTTGTTCCACTGCAGAAAAAGTGTTTGGAGATTGATCAGCCTGGGGAAATGGGCTAAATTGATCTTGGTCAACTGGTTGTGCTCCAAGTGGAGCTCCCTTAGTTTAATTAATCCTGCAAAGCCATTTCTGGCCACGCTCCTCAGGCGGTTGTTGCTGAGGTCCAGGAACTCTAGGCTTCGGCAGTCCCAGAAGACCCGGACTGGAGTGGTTCGGAGGGAGTTGGAACGCAGGTGCAGGGTTTGGAGCTTGCGCAACCCGTGAAAAAGCTCTGGCTCCAGGGACGTCATCTGGTTGAAGGAGATGTCCAGGTTTTGAAGGTTAATGAGGTGGACGAAGGTGCTGTTGGGCAGCTGGGTGATGCTGTTCGAGCTCAGAACCAGTTCCTTCAGCTTGTAGAGCCCCTGGAATGCGTCCTCCCGCACTGTTGAAATTTGGTTGTGGTCCAAGTGGAGCCAGGTGAGCTGGCTAAAGCCAGAGAACTGATCTGGCTGCAGCTCGGTGATGCTGTTGTGACGTAGTGAGAGACCCAGGGCCCCCCGGTCCACACCGTCTGGCGGTGCCTGTAAACCCTGCGAGTCACAGTAAAACAGCAAGTCCTCGCAGCGACATTTCTGAGGGCAGGCCGTGCCTGATGCAGGCAACAGGCGGAGCAGCATGCTGATCATATAGAGTGCCACTGGTGTTGGTCCCACCAATGGCCACCTTGAATGGAAACCTGTGGGTTAAATAAGGGGAAGGGGGAGAAGAGTACTGTGTTGGGTTTTATTTTGTCTCTCTCTCTCTCTCTCTCCCCTCATATTAACCAGACAATTGAGTGGTTTTACATATCCCTAATTTAACCCTTATCTTGAACAGCTTTACCTTTAACATTACCTAATCAAATATCAGTGTTAGTAAAGGTTTTTGAAACTGGATTTGGTTGCAGAATAAAAAATCCCCCTATTTCAGTTTTTATAAATGTTATATTGTGTTGGTAAGAGCAGTTTTTCAGTAACCATAGGATTTGGTTATAGAATAAACCTCCCAATTTATAATTTTTTAATAATTTATATATAAATGCAAAGCATTGTCCATTTTAAAGTTACAAGTGTTGCTAAGCAGAATCCAAGCAGAGCTTTTGATTTCTAAAAGCCCACAATTGTCATTTTTAATTGAGCAAATAAATATGTGGTGTGTGTGTGTATATATAATTTTTCCTTAGCTTTGGTCTACCTTACTATTTTTCCACTTAAAATATGAATGATATAACCTTTTTTTGGAAAGGTTAGGTGAAGCCCAAATAGTTGTTGCATCAGGCATTCCATTGTGTAAAACCTTACTGCGTGATTTTTTTTTTTTTTTAATAGCGGCATTGAATTTTTAAAGTACATTTACAATATATCCCATTATGAATCTGAAGTAAGCAATTGTACATTTTTGGAGGGGTTTTAAAAAAAAAAAAAAATAATAATCTTGATACAGTCCTTGCTTTCATTCAGTCTTATTCAAACCCAGACCAGTGTATGAAAGAGCAAACTTACCCATTCTTTTGTGCTCATTGGAGGCTGCATTCAACTGTCCTCTTCTGCAGAGTCTTGGAGCAATGAGATGGAAAAGGAATCCAAAGAAAAGCCCTTTTGAGGAAAAACAAAAGGAACTGCACTTTCCTCAAATAAAGCAATGTTTGGTCCCCCCAGCTGTAACAAAAGCAGAAATTCCATGTCAAGATAGATATTTAATCCTCCTTTGCTTGCTTTTGGTGTTTGTGTTTTTAGATAATTCGTTTTTATTTTCTCCTTCTGACAAAAAAAATAATTTGACTAATATCTAAATCCGAAGGAATCCCTGTAAACCATTATTTTTTGTTTGTTGTATTTTCTTCACTCGAGCTGTCAGCTCGATGTTGCTTAATTTGAAGACCCAGGCATCGTTTTTACACAGTTGGGGGTCCACCATCCTTAACTTGTTGAGCACTGGCAATGAAGAGACCCTGTGTGGGAGCCAGTTCCAGCAGCAGTGTAGTGCACTGAGCAATCTTCTCCTTTTTACTGAGATTTTCTACAGAGCTGGAGAGAGCAGCAGAGATGCTATACTGTGCTATTGGGATGCAGCCACTCACTGCTACAGAGTGGTGGCGGGCTGGCGTCATGCAGTGACGAGTTCTCTCTCTCTCTCTCTCTCTCTCTCTCTCTCTCTCTCTCTCTCTCTCTCTCTCTCTCTCTCGGCACAACTAGAGAGAACAAGGAAGTATTCCATAACCTACTGTAATGACAGTTGAGAGTTTAGTATTAAAGCTTTTTCAGTGTAGTGATTCGCTGCTGTGCTCCTTAACTGCTCCGTAGGTAAAGATCTAGATACCATGCTTCCCATTTGTATTCTCACTGTACAATATGTGCTGAAGGTTGGAATTGGTTTTGGAATACTTTCATCCACAGAACATTTATATAAATGTTCAATTGTTTTTGTTTTTAGGGTTATAGTAATGACTTTTTACTGCCTAATCAAATGACTCCAGCTTGCATTCTAAACCTGGGGTTTGAGCCTGGGCTATGATGCATTGTTTCCAAGAAGTGTTATTCAGACCATGTGTTGCGTCATCTTGAGAGCTTTGTTTCCTAATGCAAAATCTCTCCTGCTGTTGGAGAGAGAACCAAAAAAAAAAATGCACAATTATTGAAAATGTTCTAACCACTTAACAGAGCTAGCAGTTTGTTCTCAACTGCATTATTATATTTACACTGCTTAATTCCTAATATGAAATTTATTAAAAGCCAATAGCAGCAGCATTCTTCTAATCCAAGTGTCTTCTTGATTAGGTACCCTGCTGGCCATTTTATTTATTTTTTGGGGGCTTAGATTGTGTGTAATCATCAGGAACAATCCACAAACTGCATTCTGTCCATGTCTGTCTCCTCTCTCGACCAATTTAGGAATCATTCGTAGAAAATTGTAGATGTAAGTCTAGTCCCATGCCTTTTTATTAATGCATGTTTTTGGATGACTAGATGCAAGTTCCTGTCCACCAGTTACTATAACTTTGTTCTATGCAAAACTGCCATTCAGATCCTAGGCTCTTCCTTTCCTGTGAGTGGTCCAAGTGATTTTGTGATGGTTATAAACTTGTGATTTGTTGGGGAAATTCGTTGTTTTACTGATCAGATCTATCATGTATGTATTGCAGACGGGCAGGAAAGAGAAGAGTGATGCTCTCAACACAGCCATCGACAAGATGACCAAGAAGACCAGGGATCTGCGTCGACAGGTTCCTATTTACTTGTGTTATGTTTTATGGCCGTAACCCTAGAACAGTGACATGGCCAGAGAAATGGAATAACATCAAATAAAACCCCCAAATCTCTCACTTTTTACTGTAACATTAGCTATTGATTGGCCATTCACTTAACTCCTGTGGGAGTGAACTTCCAACAAAATGCTCCAAGAATAACGGGCCGGGGGTGGGGGGGTTGTTCTGTTACTCTAGGGCAATGCACAGCAGGAGTGTGATGCGCTGCTTTTATCAATGTTGTTAATGCCCCATAAGTATAGTTCAGTTTGATAAAACATTGTCATTTTCATGTGTGGTTTTTATATCTCTCCCCTTCTCCCCCTCCCGCCCCATCCTTAGCTGCGCAAAGCGGTCATGGACCATGTTTCAGACTCTTTCCTGGAGACCAACGTTCCCCTGTTGGTCCTTATTGAAGCTGCCAAGAATGGCAATGAAAAGGAGGTGAAGGAATATGCCCAAGTGTTTCGTGAACATGCCAACAAGCTAATTGAGGTAAGTCCCTACCAGAGCCTTTCCTGAAAGCCTGTTTTACAATCGGTGTTGCAGTTTCTCCTGTTTTTACCAACCAAATCTGACTCTCCCTGCAGCAAAATAGGCGAGAGTTGCAGAAGGGACTGCGTTGAACATTCAAGTCATAACTGGTGACTTTATAGCAGCTGGCAGTGCTGAATAGATGGCTCCTAACCAAATTGTTTAAATAGTAAGAGATTCAGACTTACAAGGCACGCTGGGCAATCCCCTTAATGTAACTATTTGAGTTATTGTTTGTGAAAGGCGATGGATTGACAAGACTGGGGATTGACACTAAATGTCTATCCATCTGCTTGTACAGGCACTCAAGTAAATGTACAGTAAAATACATGTATAGCGTGTTGAAACTACAAGTTACAGCCCCAGTGTTGTAGCCGTGAACAAATTATACATTCTTAAGAGTGCAAATTTTATATTTTAGAAATAAATTAAGCTTTTTTTTTTGCAGAGCTGACAACCTTGGACCTTTTTTTAGTTTTCTATAGTTCACCTCCCTGCATCCCTTTTGAGAACTGCATTGATGGCCTTTACAACCCCCCTTCCCCCCCCTTTCACTTGTAGCAGATGTTGGGAATCACATTGGAGAATGGCATGCCTCTCTGTGCTGGATCATTTATATCGCCTGCCTTTGCAGTCTTGAAAAGAGCAGTTCATCCTTAAGTGATTTTTATGTTCAAATGATTTTATATTTTTCTAGTGTCTTAATATATCCAGATTTTGTGTGTGTGCATCTGTAAGGTACTTACATAAACTCCCAAATTTAAGCCCTTTAACGGGTGTGTGATGTTAATACTCTTATAAAACGTCAAGTATGTTGACTGGATATTTTAATACAGAATGTATTCAAGACTTGTACAGGGTGATTTCAAGGTTGATGAGTAGCCTGCTATCAAAGTATTACCCAGGAGAGCTGATGAAAGCTCATTTAAAACACTTGTGTGGCTTTGCATTTTAAATCTAAAATAAAGGGAGTGTTCGGGAGGTTTTTCCTTTTCTTAGACAAAGGTAATTAATAGTCACTGTCCCAAATCTGAAATAAAATCTCATGCATGCGTTGGTTTCAAGAATTGTGGTGGAGGAAATTCCTGTAACGCTTTGCAGAGATCTTGGTTTAAGTATCCAGTGGTCATGAAAGGAATCATGCATATTGTACATTGAATCAAATGCCCGTCCAGTTTGCAAAGAAAGCAGATTGTGTACAGTTTTAACGGGGGGGGGGGGGGGGATGTGATGTATTTATGTTGCACTTGCATTGCTAGTTTAGATTTATGATGCAATTCTGATGGGATTTGAAACAGTCTTTCCTTGTTTTTGGATGCATCAGTCCAGGTCATGGAAACCTCATGTGCTTCAGTTGTGCGCTTCCATTTAGTTGCAGCCTGTTCATTTCAGAATGGTTAGCCCTGAGTTTTGATGATAAATTTGTTGGAAGAAGTTGTTGTTCATACAGCTGCTGTTAACATGTGGTGTTTTGACCAGAATGCATGTTCAAATTATATTAAACATAAATGAAGATAAATACAAGGAAAGGAGTCCTAATTATGAAGTGTTCATTATTCTGGCAATGTCGAGCTGAGGCATTTTGTGGATGTGCCCGAGGAAAGGTTGGCTCTCCCCCAGTCTTCACTAGTAATTGATTTCAAATAGTAGTTTGTCTTGCTCTTCGCAGTTTAAAGTGTATAACATGGCTGCAAGGTATTGTGGGACTTTAAGACACAGACCACCATAATTGAGTTTGATTCTTGGAGATTTGACAAACTGCACAGTAACAATCTGCAGGGTGCAATGAATGAACTAAATGGACAAAGCAAGGACAGTTTACACGTGTGCCTTTACATTTATGTTCAGCCTAATAGGGTTCCGCCACACCATACTATTACATACTCTTACTGACATGCCTTGTTTTAATGTATTGGGGTAGTATCCTTTTTTTGGGGGGGTGAAAAACTCTTTTTTAATAGTGCATCCTAACTACTGATTTAGGCTGCCAGATTTTTATTGGTCTAATATATTACAATATAACCAGGCAGACCTCGTAGACTCCCCACCAGCTGTAGTATTTGTTCAAATTAGTTCAAGCTTTCTAATCAATGTAAATCCTAATAAAATGTAAAAGGCTCTCCAGGCAGTAAATTGAAGACTGTACCATGATTAATCCAAGGCAAGGCTGCAGCATGGTGTAACCCTCCTCCCTCCCCTTATTCTCTTGGGCCACGTAGACATGGCTGAAGGCTAAGCTCTTCATGACTATTTTATCAATTTAGTAATAAACTGAAATTCTGCCTGGAGGACTCTCGGTCCAGAAATTTTAAATAATTCTCAAATCCTGGAAAGTGTTGCCTGAGATTGCATCTTGCAGTGCATATATATATATATATATATATATATATATATATATATATATATATATATATATATATATATATATATACCTCATACCTCCAGGTGGTTTTACCTAGTACCCAGGAGATTAGAGCACATTTGTTTTCTTTCCTGCCATTTTAACGAATTTAGCCTCGAACATGAGCATGTGCTACTAAAGTGAATGGAAATCCTAATGTGTTCTTGCAAGGAGGACATTTACTGGCTGCAATCTTTCATCTGAAGGGCAGTTAAAGTACTCGATCTCCAGACCTGTGCTGGAAGTTCAGTGGTATCATTGAGGAATGTCTCTCTCTAGTGTGTTTCACACACTGTATCTGGGGTATAAACTCTACCTGGCATTTAGAAGCAATAGTTTACTTTTATTGTGTGGCAGGCTAAAAGGTCCAGTCTCCAAAGGACTGGAATTGTGTGATCAGGTGTACTGTGGGCAGAGTTCACTCCCCTGTGCATTCTTTTTGTACAGTTTTTTTTATGCCCTGCTCTTCCTTTAACGCACCGAGTTAGTTTTCAAAGCTGTGTTTGGTTTCTTAGCAATTAGTTATTGAATTTGAGGGTGGGTGGTGTGCATTCACCCATATGGGGCAGCAGTGTGGAGTAGTGGTTAGGGCTCTGGACTCTTGACCGGAGGGTTGTGGGTTCAATCCCCAGTGGGGGACACTGCTGTTGTACCCTTGAGCAAGGTACTTTACCTAGATTGCTCCAGTAAAAACCCAACTGTATAAATGGGTAATTGTATGTAAAAATAATGTGATATCTGTATAATGTGAAATTATGTATAATGTGATATGTTGTAACAATTGTAAGTCGCCCTGGATAAGGGCGTCTGCTAAGAAATAAATAATAATAATAATAATATGTACAGCTATTTCAACAACAAAAAGAATTGTTGAAATGTGTAACCCCCCCTCAAGCTGTGCACCTGGAGTCACATGGTACCGTTTTTAACTAGCTCTTTGTAGCTGGAGGTGATTTTTAAATTGTCAGTTTCTTTAATTGAGAATTGAGACCAATGGAGATTTGAAAGCTGCAGTTAGAGTATTGGTGCTGCCTCTGGGTTCTTGTATATAGAAGCATGAATAACTGGAATGCTACAGTTAAATAAAAATAATAAATGACAACTGGTCACTCCCCCCGGTAGTGGATGAGATTCTGTTAAGCTTGGATATTCTAAATTTCATACACTGTTACACCAGCATTGTGGCCTTGGGTGGCTTCTTAATACAGATGTGCCCTTTTTATTAAAGCTTGATCAGCTTTATTGCTAGCAATGATATGAAATGCAAATTGGCCGTTAACCATGCTGATCTTTTTTAATTCATCTTTTTTTGTATACGATTTGTCTGAAAAGATTTTGTTTGGAAGACTGGTTCCCCAGTTTTGAGTTCCTACTTTTTTTTTTAATGCATTTAATTCATTTTTTGTTTTTAGCTAATTTTATTGGCTATTAGTGATGGTCAGGGGGAACTGGAGATGGTCACTTTATTAAATGCTGCAGTTTTCTTGGGAAGAAGTACTTCACTAAGATTTCCAGCTGCAGTTGGATTAAACGTGTCAATAAACCAGCTTCACGGTAAACTGGGTAATGTTTCATAGCAGAGCAGTAACTTTAAATAAGGGTTTGCTGGTGTGAAGAGAACCCAGTGGATGAATTGTTAAGCAGAGGAGACACAGATGCATGTTGTGTTCATCAAAAATATGGATATTCTGTGCCTGATATATTTGTAGACCCTTAAACTGACTGATTTAGCTCCCTGCATTAAATACATTTGCGGACTTTTTGTGCAATTTGATATTTCTTTTGAAGGACCAGTATGGTTTCATTATTATTTATTTCTTAGCACACGCCCTTATCCAGAGCGACTTACAATTGTTACAAGATATCACATTATTTTTACATACAATTACCCATTTATACAGTTGGGTTTTTACTGGAGCAATCTAGGTAAAGTACCTTGCTCAAGGGTACAGCAGCAGTGTCCCCCACCTGGGATTGAACCCACGACCCTCCGGTCAAGAGTCCAGAGCCCTAACCACTACTCCACACTGCTGCCCGTTTCATCACTGCCAGAGCCTCTTGTGTTTACAGTAGCTGTAGTTGTCGTGATGGACTGGAGATTATATGATTTGCATTTCTAAACCCCTTTCTGCTACTGAAGATTTAACAGGAATGCCTGAGCAAATATGAACTGCTGTTTAAACACATGCTGGTGCTTCATTCTCCAATACAGCAGACACAGACAAGTAAACACAGAAGATAGTGTGACTTCTGTCTCCCCTTTTGATTTTCTGCATTCTCAACCAGCAGCAGCTCCTACATTTTTTGCCCATGCTATTACTAAAATATCCTATTTAAATGCGAGTCTCTACATTTCTTTTGTTTATCCGTTCATTTTATTCAGTTTGTCCAATCCCCCTCCCCTTGGTCTGCAGCCCTAGTTCAACAGCCGCCCCCCCATGTGATATATAATTTAAAATCCTTTTAAAGCTCCTGTTCTGGTTTAAAGGACCTTGAACGACCCTATCCCAAGTAAAGTTCTGAACAGTGATTCAATCCTGCTTCCTCAAAGCAACAGTGCCCCGTTCTCTTATCGATCTCTGTGTTAGATTTCCTGTAGCTAGACTGAATTGAAGTGTGGGGATGTGTCCACTTGATTGGGAAAGACAAAGAAGGTGCTGTTTGATTGATGTACTGGGAACCAAGTAGTAAAAACAACAAATTCAATTCCAGACCTTCAGTCCACCTTGCTTTTGCTAACAGCTGCCGAGCACAATCCCTTTGTCAGTAGCGCATTGTGCAACTGAAGATGAGCCCCATGGTGAATTGGTTTTCGAAATGTACCAATTATAATTCAGTCTAGCGCTCCAACTACTCTGGTATACTGTCAACAGTAAGAAATATCATTATTTGCCTTTTACTTCCGTGATGAAAGCGGTTCTTTCTCAACAACCGGCATTCCAGGGACATTTTTATACTTCATCTACATAGAAACGTCAACTGAAGTAGCTCTGTTATTGAATTTATCGATGGCCTCTTGGAAGAGATTAAGTATATAATTGTGTACAGTATGGTGATTGTGTTTTGTCGGCTTAATGATTATTAATGGTTTGCTGTTTCGCAGGTCGCTAACCTCGCTTGTTCCATCTCCAACAATGAGGAAGGTGTGAAACTGGTCCGTATGGCAGCCTCTCAGCTGGAGGCTCTCTGTCCTCAGGTATTAATTGTATTTTGCTGCATGCATCAGTCACAGGTGCAATTTAAATTATTCACCTATAAGCCTTTACATGTGTTTAAAAGCGTATTTTATTTTTATTGCTTGCAAATTAAGATGTTGAAGGGATTTTATTTGGATGCCAGCTGATCACCAGTTAATCCTATGTAGTGGCAAACTTGTAGCAGATACCCATTTTAAACCCCTACCCTGTGTTATTACTTTCAAAATACCAGTATAGTAGAGAATAGACCCCCCCCCCTCCCATTTTTTTTTATTTATTTTTTTATAATTGCTCTTGGAGAAGGGGTACTTAAAGTAGACTCTGGGTTAACTCCACATGATTAAGTGTTTGAAACTTGGTTTGTAGGTGATTAATGCCGCTCTGGCTCTTGCTGCCAAGCCCAACAGTAAGGTGGCACAGGACAACATGGATCTCTTCAAAGAACAGTGGGAGAAGCAAGTGCATGTGCTCACTGATGCCGTTGATGACATCACTTCCATTGACGATTTCCTCTGCGTGTCTGGTAAGGAAGCCCGGATTTATGGTTTTCAATTGGCTTAACAAATTTGAAAAGAAGAAATCGGTGTCTGAAATTATGGGCATGCACAGTATGTGGCTCTGTCTAAATGCTGCAACTAGTGGGCAACTGAAGTTCTTCCTCTTGCGCACAGTACGGTAAATGACTCCTGGTATGTAACTTGGTACAACCTGCTGGCAGCCAAGCAGCATTTTTACATTTACCCCAGTGTCTCAAAAAAAAAAAAAACTTTTGGTTTTGAACAGAGAACCACATCTTGGAGGATGTGAACAAGTGTGTGATCGCGCTGCAGGAGAAGGACGTGGATGGGCTGGATCGCACGGCTGGGGCCATCCGGGGCCGTGCTGCCAGGGTAGTCCACGTTGTCACCTCTGAGATGGACAACTACGAGCCTGGTGTCTACACAGAGAAGGTTATAGAAGCCACGAAACTGCTCACCAATACAGGTAAACTCAGTCTACTTGGCCCTCGTGCCAAGTCGATAGTGATTTTAAAAAATGTATCTTGCTTGTTTTACACACTATGAAAATAGATGTTATCTTTTTAAATCATGCTTTTCAAGTGATTACCATTTAATATTTACTTCAATTTAATAGTCATTAAACAGTAATTGTGTCTAAATGCTATCTGTTTCCAGAGAATATTATTTAATGTAATAGTTTAGACCTTTAATCCATTGATGTCTGTATTGTGTCTTATAAACAACCGTAAAGACTATCGATTTTCTAGGCCTTTTTGGGGGGCCCTAAAAAGGGGGGAGCGACGTATGCACTGGTGTGTAATATTAAACAACGGTACTAGTGTCACAATGGTATTACTACGGCCACGATTATGCTAGATAGAAACATATTGCTGGGTAGAAACACAAAACCACTGTTCTAATTGGTACTCTCAATACCCCTAGTCATTTTGAATGTTAAATGCAAGCTTTGAGACTCTTGACTGACCTCCTCTCCACCCAGACACGTGTAAGTGGAGAAAAAAGCTACTGTTAACACAATAGTTGTCCATCTCAATGAATTTCCTTATTTCCACCCTCCTGAACCATTGTCAACATTAGACTGAACCCACCCCTGGGATCTGTTGCAGATAGCTATTGGTTAGAAAGCCAAATATATAAAGTGTTAAATTTTGTTGTAACTGCAATGCAGTATTATAATGCAGGTGTCTTTTGAGACTGGATACTGTAGGACAGTCATGAAACAGATACATTTTAAATTTGGCAAAAGAAAATAGTTTAATACAGATGTTATGTAGGATGTATAACTTGATTTTACCTACTGGTGCACTGTTATTTCTTATTTTTTTATGGAAATAGGTTGTTTTGAATTCTAGTGTTATAAACAAACCGACATCGTAGGATAATTTTAACTTAACCATTCCTGATTTTATTCCAAACTGACAAAGCATCTGTTCTAGTTGTTTGCCCTCCCTACAAGTTTAAATGCTGCCCCATCCATGATTTTAATCAGTTTAAAATCCAATCATCATTTATAGCTACAATTTCTGTAGATCATTTGAAATGTTATTTGTTCAAAGGCAAGTGCTTTTAATTTGTATTCATAAAGAGAGCTTATTTTGTAACAATAAACTACAATTAGTGGCCTGGAAGGCTTGGTTGGAGCGTTATTTGATTCTGGCTGGCCAGTTCAGGACATAAAAGGGGGGACCAAATTACATTTTGGCTTAATCAACCGGGAATTCGTGTACAGTGATGCTGTGGCTTGGCATGTCTCGGTGACTCCTTTTGAAACCTACTTCTCAAAGCCTCGGGGGCTGGCCTGAAACTGTTGTTAAAGCCCAGAAGGCTTCTTTCAAACATCCTTAAACTGGTGGAATAAAACAGTGTTGTAAAGGGCAACAGTTTTGTTTTTAAACCATTTGATTGCCTTATAAAAATAACTTTGACAATTACTTTAATTAGGATTAAATGTGATAATTGCTCCCTGAGGCTACAGGAATTATTTCCAAGCAAGCTCCTGTAACTGTCAGAGTGCATTTACAGATGTTCTGCCAGCGTCTTCTAAAGTGCTGTTCTAATCCAGCTATTTGTTCTTGCCCTGTGCAGTGATGCCCCGTTTCAGTGAACAGGTGGAGGCTGCGGTGGAAGCCCTGAGTGGTAATCCCTCTCAGATACTGGATGAGAACGAGTTCATTGATGCCTCGCGCCTTGTGTACGATGGAGTACGGGACATCCGGAAAGCAGTGCTCATGATCAGGGTAAGTCAGAATTTCGCGCTGAAGACATTTCCTAAATACATATAGGGTAGGGATAATTGTGGTGTTAATGATTCAGCTTGTTGTTTGGGCCCCCCCAATTTTTTTTTATAAAAGTCAGGAGTCATAGTTACGAGACTTCTATTTTGTATTAGCTTGTAGAGAATCCAAGTGCTTGCAGAATGGCATTATAGGTCAGATGGGACATAGTACTGCAATGCATTATACTGAGGAAGCACTGTGTGATTTTGTAATTTAGATGAAGACCGAATATTCAGGCTAAAATGAAGGATCAGATGACCCAGACTTGACTGTTTGTGATATAGTTTCATATCTAGCTAATAGGAGGCACTTTTATTTAGTATGTTCCTTTCTGGTGTATAAACCCACTTTGCCTTTTGAAACAGTTGTGTCAAATTCCCTCTACTCTGTACTTTTTTGTATTCTGTACAGTACCTGATTTTGTGTTGACAGTAGGGCATACCTGGATAGCGAGATGTGATAAGCAGTTCTGTAGGCTTGGTGACAAAGGTGACCCCTGAAGCCTATTCCAGTTCTGTACTGTAGACGTCTTTTTGTGTATTAGTTGGAAAGCTGTGAAGTGACTCATTTTTAATAGGCAGTCTGTGGTCTGGTTTAGCTTGTAGCTCCAGTTGCAACATGAGACCCTGCAGGTCTCTTGTTTCATACCTGCATGCCAACACTCCTGTCGTTTTGTTGTGATTAAAATGATGCCCATTTGCATTGCAGCCTCCAGCTCTCTCACAATGAGCCGCCTCATTTGTTAAAATGAGGAATTTCCTGACCTTATTTTAGCTGACAGCTTAATTAGTTAACTTTATATATATATATATATATATATATATATATATATATATATATATATATATATAAATAATATGTTACTTTTACACATTTGATGGCTGCAAATTATATTGTTCCTTTCATGTTTAACTGTGGACTGTGAAAGCAGGCATTTTGATTTTAGTGCTAGTGGTGTGTATTTCATTTGAGTCTCCAGCAATCCACCAAAAGGCAAGTATCAGCACAGGGGTTTATTTTTTTTTTTGGGGGGGGGGGGGGGGGGCACTGAGGGAAGTGTCATGTCTGTTGCCTGGACAGCCTGGTGAATTCAATTCAGAATAGTTTCCTAGAAATGTCAGGGTAAGAACACTCTGCACGAGGAGGTTTGTGCATTCATGTAGTGCCTCAGTAAGCTGAGACATCCATTCCCTCATTTTTAAATGCACTAAGACACGATAAGTCTTGGAAATGTGGCGCTCACATTCATTTGGCAAATCAGACTGGTGTGGGCTCTGAAATGTAAACGGACACTGTTGCAGTTCTCGCTAGTTAAGATGGACAGTGTTTTAACCTCTAACTAGAATGATTATCGGCCACTTAGAATGGCTCCTGGTGTTTGACAGCCAGGCAATGCTGGAGGTATCTCGTTAAGGGTGCAAGCAGTCGTGTCTTGTAGATTTGAAACCGCAGAGGTGACACACTGACTGCTAAAGCAGACTTCACAGTTGAACAGTGCAGCTCAAGAGAAACTACTGATCTGCTATACCCAGGGGCTGCAGTAGCATTGGTGGTTACAACATGCTCCATGCTGGTGTTGCACTGTGAGGCAGTGGGTCTGTGTGGTGTGTGTGTATGCACTACTGTATTACTGTACAAAGCAGGGCATTTTAGAATGAGCCAGGCATTTTTTTTTTTAAAGTTTGTCCCTGCACAGCAGATGGTTTGTACAGCAACCCAACATCAGGTTGGAATCTGTCAAATAAGTAAATCTTTGAATTGGAAAATCCTAAATGGATTCCTTCAGGAATTATTAATAGGAATTAATTTAATAATAATTTAATAATTGTTCTGCTCTGAGGAGAGCTACAGAATACATGAGCAAAACTGCTGCCAGGTTTCTTTTACTGCTGTATTTTAAATTGCAGTTATTAATCTCAACAATAAATGTCATTTTGCATAGTCCTTGTGTCTACTTCCTTCCATATGGTCGCCACTGACCTCACTGGAGTGGGTGGATATATGCAGAAGTAAAATAAAACCACAAGAGAATAGTGATTGGCAGGCGATTTGCAAAAGAATCCCTGATTTGAATTATATGGGGATCGACGGAGGGGGGGGGGTGGTTTAATGCAAGGAATAACATATTTTATCCTTGCATTAGTGCCAAATACAGAGGCAGCACATTTGCACATACCCTTCATTTATTATGTACATTGGCGGATTAAATCAAATTGGTCGTCCAGGGTCCAGATTTGTGTCAAAGTGCTACATCGGAATCAAGCCACTATGAAGCTGGTCTGGAAATGCCCCTTGTTTGGAAAGCAGTCGGTGAATCACTGCTTGGAGGATTTCCAAACAAAGTTGTCGGCTTGTACCTTGCTCATGTGCGTCCTGCATAAGTGTGTGTGACCATCTGCGGTGATGCCATGCTCCTGAGGCTTCCTCGAAGCAGAGTTTTTTTTTTTTTTTTGTTTTGTTTTTTCTCATTAATCATTAACCTTTTTTTTTTTTTTTTTTTTTCATTAATTCTAAATATATAACACAGATTTAAGGCTCAGAGCACACTAAACTTATTTTTTATATATAACACAAATCTGCATGTACATGTACATACATTAAGCAAATCATGCAATGTGCAAAGCTTACTCTATGATCTCATTCCCTTATAACATTTATTTTTAAATAAGCAATGTCCTCCTATTCAAATGCTGTGTCCACTGGGGGCTTGTGCATATTAACATGTGGGAGAAGAGTTATTGAATGCCTTGTGCTTGGCATTCAATGCAGAAATTGGAATGGGTGAAGTGCTGGCATTGGGGGGGAGGGGGGGTTTGCATGAAAAAAATCTCTCTGCAGTATGGTTGGAGGCTTTGAGCTGAAGACTACCCTTTTTTATTATTTTTATTTTTTTTGTAAATTCCTTCTTGAGGAAGGAACACAATGGATTTGGGAGCACAGCATAATAGCTTGCATATTCATGTGCCACTTAATTTCTTCTCTTTAACTGGAGGTCGTGTAGTAACAATGTGACTACATTTGCATTCCAATATGAATTAATCTGGGATATCACAGGCAACTATGCACTGCCTAGATAATTTAATTGAATGTACTTTTTTGTGTGTTTATCTATATATCTATCTATCTCCAGGTTGAGTAGTTTATAGGTGCATTTTTTTTTTTTTTTTTTTTTTTTAGCAGTTCATGTTCAAGTCTGAATCTCCTGGTTTTCTGCTTGCTTTTTTTTTTGCATTTTTGTTAGTCCTTGCTGTGTGTAAACATGGATCATCATTGAAGAAAAGTCTTAATGTCTTGCTAATGACAGCCAGGTAACCTCTTCCTGTAACACCTCTCCCCTGCAGACCCCAGAAGAACTGGACGACTCTGACTTTGAAACGGAGGACTTTGATATCAGGAGCAGGACTAGCGTCCAGACGGAGGATGACCAACTCATTGCCGGCCAGAGTGCCAGGGTGAGGAATCTGCATTGTTTCACATTGCGTGCTGAATTCAGATAACCTTTTGAATAGTGTCACACAGCCTGATCTCCATGCATCCGCTGCTTCCTGAATTGACTAGTTGGATCAGAGCGATCCGAGTTCTAAATCTCTTAATTACAAGTATTGCCTGCGTGGTTGGTTGGTTTTGTTTTTGTGTTAGAGGAGGCGTGATGGGTTCTCAGTGTTTATGTGGATTCTTAGAAATAAATGAAGGCAGTACATGAAGTTTCCCTGAGATTGACAAGGAAAACTGCAATCTCGAATTCTTTAGACATAACAGGGCTATAAAGAAATAACCCTAATTGCATCTTAAAGGGTACTGTCACAGTTGTGTTCATCTAGAAATCAAAGCAGAACTCTTTACAGTTAAACACACACTGCCTCATTTCTGAGTGATCTGCTACAGGCTCAGATGCTTTGTACTGAACTGCCTGGTACAGAGAAGGAACTGTAATGGCTACAGTAGATAAATGATTTTGGTTGGTGGGGGGCAGCAGCACAACACTAACTCCTACTGTGCTTTTCAGTGGGGCTTTGTGTAATAGTGCCTTGGGTTAAGGAACCATTTGCGTGTTGGGTTTGTTTTATTTTTTATTTTTTTAAAAGGGATCCATACGCCTCCATCTCACACAGGCCACTGCTGTTGCAGTATGACAGCATTCAGACTGCAAAAGACAGCACTCTTTCTGAAGGCAAAATTTAAAGGGCATTAACAGCATTTTCTGTGAGTTTACGAAAGGGGGTATCTTGCAGCTAAACAAAACTATTTTGAAGGCAAAACCCAAAGATGTGAGACCTGTAGATTTTAACTGAATCTTAATTGGCTTCAAAATAGAGCATTTCCCCTGCAAGCATGGGAGGAATATTCAAAGACAAATGTGCTGTTTTTAAATAAATAAATAAATAAATATTTTTAAAGCAGCAATTGTTGGGGTTGAAGTTGCAATTTTACTTTTACAAATATGAGAAATGTTTGCAAACATATATATAATATATATATACCTCACTCACCATGTCATTTAAAAGACGGACATGTCTTTTAAATGACGTGGCGAGTGTGCGGCTGATAATACACATTTGATACGATACTATTGTCTTGCTTTGGCCAGCACCTCATTGATTACTAAGCATTGGAGTGCACATAAGACTTTTTCCTTTTATAGTTTCACCCATGCTTCTGGACAAATAGGTGCAAACTGGAACAAATGCATTCTCTCATGCCTTGTTTACTCTTAACTACATTTGGAGCATTGCTCTTTCTGCACAAGTTGTTTTGTGGCAAAAGCTGCCCTGAATAAGTACAGTATGCATGCTACCCCTGATAAGCCCACAATTGATCAGATGTTTTCCACTTCCAAGTTAATACATGCCTGATGCGAGTAGAAACCTGCGCAGTTAGGAAAATGAAATGCCCCCCTACCATGCAGACACATTCACACACTGACTGTATACTGTACAAGCAAGATTGATGACCCTAAAGTATTTAGAGCATGATTTGAATTGACACTAGTCTTTCTTGCACACCTGGCTGGTACTACCGGATTGAAGTAGACCAGTTCTTGTTCACGTGTCAGAGTTCCCAGAGCTTTGCTTTTCTAAATAGAGGTTGGTTTACAGTAGTTTCAATTACAAAGGGCATCCTTGTTGGCCAGTCTTGGCAGATTGCACTACTCATGTTAATACGTTTTTTTTTTTTCTGGCGCAATGAAACTGGCCTAATAATAAATTAGACCCATGAAGTGAAGTCAAAAGCCAGTCAAACAGTATTTTCCATGACATCTATCTAAGGACTGAGCCAAAAAAGTGATAAAACAAGTTTCCACAGGAAATTAAACTTTGTAAAGTAAATGCATATGGTATGCAGTCACTATGTATACAAACCGTGGATTGGGCATGAGCGTGGCTGACTTGCAGCGCAGAGATGCATCCTTTTTTGATGCAGTAGTCTATCTGCGTGTTGAATTCCAGTATTGCAGTGACTAACAAAGTTCTTGCATTCTTCCTAGGCTATCATGGCTCAGCTTCCCCAAGAGCAGAAAGCCAAGATCGCCGAACAGGTGGCCAGTTTCCAGGAGGAGAAGAGCAAATTGGATGCCGAGGTGTCCAAGTGGGATGACAGCGGCAATGACATCATCGTGCTGGCCAAGGAGATGTGCATGATCATGATGGAGATGACAGACTTCACCAGGTGGGTATAGCAGATTTGCAGTAGGTAATCTCGTGAGCATGGCTTTGAGGACCACTGGTCTAGGACTACCTAATGTTACCTTGGGTAATAGTCGGAGGGTTTCTCACTGGCGAAGCTTGATTTAACCCTCCTTTTTTTCTATTGTTATAGGAAATACATTCAATATTGATCAGGATATTGGCTCAGTTGCCATCATAAAATGTCCAATATACGGTAGACATGAATAAGCCACAAATCTAGAAACTACACATTTTAAGCTTTCGGCGTGCAATTTTTGTATGTACACATCCTGTGTAATTCTGTAGATCTCTAGGCATTGCTTTGAGTGATTATGTTCGTGTGGACGTACAGGCTGGTTTTCATGACTTGCACTATGTTAATGCTTCCCACAAAGGGTTGAACTCTGATATGCTGAACACTTGTTTACTTACAATAAACTTTAACCCTTTTACTCCCTGTCTTCCCTTTCCTTGCATTAATGCTTTATTGAATAAAATAACCTTGACAGCCATATCAGTTATGCAAACTGGAAATTGTGAAGCCACAGTGTTGATTTTATCATGGTCTGCTACCTTTTTAAAGTCCATCTGACACAGGCTCATTTATGTTTGGAAATCTGCTTCTCCCCAAAGGATGAAGGAACTTGCTGTAAAGCCGCTTTAAATCCATTGTGTTGCATGCAAATTATATGCAGATGTATGCAAAGCTACTTGGCTCAAATAGTGGGGAATGTGGGAATATCGACCATGTTTTAATTACAATGCGTATGAGAGAAACATGTACAAGGTATGACACTTCTCCGTTTTATACACCCCCTGCAAGATAGTAAACCTTAGTTCAGGTGATGGCACATGCTTGTGTAAGGAGGCCACACTTCTGAATATGGCAGGTGTATTGGAGAGTGTGTGTAGGCTTAACTGGCACACTGTGTGGTTAGTGTTTAGTAAAATTTGAGCTTGTGAGCTTGTATTTATTAGTATAGATCATTAATTGGTTTAAACACTATGTTGGCAATTCATTGTAATTTTAACTTCTTTATTCTAGGGGTAAAGGGCCACTGAAGAACACGTCTGATGTAATTAGTGCTGCCAAGAAGATTGCTGAAGCTGGTTCAAGGATGGACAAGTTGGGTCGTACCATTGCTGACCGTGTAAGTTACCCTTTTTTCCTTGAACGCCAGCATTTTATAACTGCTTCCTTCCAGCAGTTGGATTCCAAGGAAGAAAGCAGTCTTTTTTTTTTTTTTTTTTTCTTTTAAATGCAATCAAAAAACACCCCCATCAGTCTCAACATTTCCTTTTTTAACCCCTGCTCTGCCCTTCTCTCCAGAAGACTGCGAAGGCTCTTGTATTTCAGGATCCTTTTGTTATCGGCCCATTTACCATAATTAACAGACTTAATGTTATTTTTTTAATTGTATTATGTCTTCATACTCCTGAAAACCTGATATGAATCTGCCAGACCCCTACAAGTTTAAAGAAATACTCACCAAATAGGATAGGATGCTGTATGTATGCCGATGCCACACCTGTCTGCACTGCAGTTTATTAACAATGTATGGCAGGACTTCTCATAAGAATTTCATGTGAGCTGTAGTAAACAAATCATGGCCTGTTATTGCACACTAATGTCAAGTCAACAATACACATGGTGCTCATTTTAAGCATTATAATGCATACACAAGCAATTGCTGTTCAACTCCTACGTAGTTTATCAAAACCATGTACACACAGGGTTCGGGCTTTTATAATGGTTCTGCCCTGTGCTGTGTTTTTTTTTTTTAAATAAACCACATTAATTGGCAACAATGTGTTCCTGTTTGCCTGGCCTGAGGTAGAACTGTAAAAAGCAACCTGTCATAAGTTGCTTTTAGCATGGCAGTACATGTAGAGGCGCCCTGTGATGTGCACTTGAACAGCAGCTGTGCAGGGCCAGTAATTGGTGCTGTGTAGTGGTGGTTGAGAACAGCACAGGATGTCATGATCACTGACATGAGCAGAGTGTGTGGAGTCCTGCAGCTTTGTCTGCACTCTGTTCTGTTTGTTCCATGCGTCCTTTTGTCATTTTTTTTATTTTTGTATCGCTTGTAATTTTGCTGTAGCCTTTTTTTCTTTCATTCTTTCTTTACATCCACAAACCACTGTTCTGTCTCTGCTGACTGGGGATTTGGGGAAGGCACTTGTCTCTGTGTCTGGTCTGGGGTTACAACCCTCCCTTTTGCATCAGAGCTTGTTTCAAGAGTTAGATTTGTCAGTCTGGTTCTGTTTTCCCCATCCATCCCGTTAAGGGGGCTGCTGTCTCTTATGGGAGTAGCCCCTCTAATGCAGAAGGCAGACATTATTGCTGAGCTTTGTGAAGCACACAATCTGTCATTGGATATTTTGTAGGTTTCACAAATATTAAATGACCTAAATCCTTAGGGAATTGGATGAGTGCACTTGCTTTCACACCTACAGTATACGGAATGGCTGCCTGGTTGCCATCTTCTAGGTTTTGCTTGTTGTAACCATTTTCTCTCAATGTGTTTATTTCTAACTGCGGAAGGCAATGAACTTTCAGATTCTGTAACACCCTTTTTTTTTTTTTTTTTTTTTTTTTTTTTTTTAGCTTGGAGGATTGGGTAACTAGTGGCCTGTATTTGTTCCCTTTTACATTTTATAGAAAATCATGCAAATGTGCTTCTCCTGTCAGAAGATGAATGGGCTTTATTTCTGCTTCATCAGTCAATTTCCTCTGCAGGAGCACTGGCAGGGTGTGTGCCTTTAAAGCCCTGAGGAACTGGCTGATTTTGATGGCATTTTCTGTCCCCTGTTTAACCCCGAAAGGGTCTTGAATTCAACAGTCGGTTCAATGAAATGCACTACATCGTTGCAGTAGTGGCATGTATTTAGTGTTTTATTCAGGACATTGCATGCTTTCCCTTTGTAACGGGGGTTCACATAACCATTAATACATGTACAGTTACAGCAAATTGTATAGCCCCTTTGAGTCGGAGATGGATCTCTGAAACTGTTCAGTTTCGAATGCTGGCCTTGTTGTGGTAAAAGACACACATGTACTCAAACTAGTCCTAAAAAGGAAACCTCCTGGGGGTGGTATCTGAAGACATCCCAAGCCTCTTTTGCCCTTAACAGCATGTCTCCTTTTTAAATCCTTTAAAAAAAAAAAAAAAAAAAAAAAAAAGGTTCCATTGCTTTTAAACTTTGCATGGATACATGTGTTTTCCTCAAATACAGTATCCACACCAGGGCTGTATACTCCCACGCATCCAAAAAAAGGCAAGGGATATTTATGAGCTGCAGCTGCAGCCACCTGTCCTGGAGAATAAATGCCCTGTAGACTGCTGGATGATGAAGCTCTAGCTACTATATTTGGAAAGGACCTCCTCCCTGCACTTCTTTGACTTTGGCTGCAGTCAGATTTGTTTTTTATTGGACAGCCTGCCATGTTATTTGGCAGCCCATGCCGTGCTTATTCCAGGGACAGACCAATTAATTAGACTGTTTTTAGGCCCCTGACAGGGAGTCTCTTGCCAAAGCTGCTTGCTTGGCTTTTAAGTAAAGAGTTTGTTTAGTATCTTGAGCTCTGTTTTATGAGCATGTGGCTCGGAATAGGTTTTTATGAAATTCTTGGCATTTTTGTATTGCCCCTCCCACCACCACCTCCTCAAATCTTGTGTACTTTAGTAAACCATTTCAGTCTACTGCAAATGTCTCCTCATTTGATAAGTGCAAAAAAAAACAAAACGTAGCATTACAGGGTTTTCAATTAGTCTTAAGGTATGTGGCACTTACAAGGTTAGGGGGCTCCGATCTTGTGACACAGAGCCGAGGGGGGTGTTTACATGTTGCAGTATATTTTTCAGTAAAAAAGTGTAAATTGCAGTGCTTTGTTATATTTTCGATTTTATTAAATACTCCACAGCAAGCACATATTGTAGATATTTTCATTGGCACAATCTGAGAGCTATTTTGGTGATTTGCCGTTTTATTTCACTGCAGTCAAGTAACCTGCAGTACATTTAATTCCCTAAATACAGGTGTTTTTATTTTAGTTTTTTTTCTCTGCAGTACACTTAGTCACAAGTATTTTAATGTGTTAGGTTTTCACCTTTTCTGGTCAGTGTGAGCGATGAACTTTGTTTTCCCTGCAACAGCTGACACTGCTTTTAGTATAAAACTCACGCTACATTACTGTTTTTCATTTGTGGTAACGTCTTCAATATTACCATTCCTGCTGCTTTGGCTGATAAGATATGATCAGCTTATCTAACTAGGGAGTCTACTGTGTGATGAAATCATTCTTAAACTCCAGAACTTTAGGCACTCTATGATTTGACTGGCGAAAGAGAAGGTTGGTTTATTGGAGTTCACAAAACTTTCCAGTTTGTTACGGTAACCTTTTCACTTTTTTGTTTTAATAGAGCTTTTTGCTGCATTACAGCCCTTCATTTAAAAAAAAAAAACTGTTTTCTGAGCATTTTGTTAATGGCATGATGTGTGCAACACACAAACCTTAAGTGTTAATTTGTTCTAAATTTCTTGAATGCAACTGTTCATTTTAAGCATTTTTTTTTTTTTACACAACAGTACTCGCACACATTTTGGTCACCTTCACAACTGTTGCATGAAACTGGCGTTGACATATTCTGCTGCTGTTTTAATACAGTACCTCTGCACTGAAGCATTTGTATATTAGCTGACAAGGGGCTCGGCTGATATCCCATCGTGCCTGTCTTGGACGTACAGCGTCTATACATGAATCCCCCAGTGTGCATCTGACAGGCACTTGGGTAAATATTTTTACGATATCACAACAAAGGGAATATGCATTTTTTGAGCGCATATGTATAGCTATTACGTACTATATATCTCTTTACAGTATGATAATGCAACAAAAAATGGACTAATACCTGAAAATCATAGTATTTAATAAAGTAGCTGGTGCAAATGGAGTATTAGGTGGTGGATCATGCCGGTCGCTGGTTTATTTTGAAAACCCTGGCATTTCACCTTCTGAGATTCATTCTGGGAATTGTATGTACTGTTTTTCAGTTTCTGCTACTGAACATGAATTGTGTTGTTGTGAACATTAAGGAGTCTTCACAGCATTCTTTTCATCCTTTTTTTTTTTTTTTTTTTTTTTTATATTTACCTGCCGCTGTCTTGTGCATCTTTCCCTCTGTCTGTATGCTTTCATCTTCAAATGCAAATAGATAATTTGATGCATCATAATGCATTAGAAAGCACTCTCCTTGCTTGCAGCTCATTAACCCTAGGCATACAGGCATGTTCCACAAAATAAAAGCCTTGGTCTGTCCAGAAGGCTGTTGTCATCCAGACCTGCTCTTCTGGCAGGAATTAAATCATGACAACTAAGCAAGGCTATTCTGCCAACCCACCAAAGTTTTTTTTTTTTTTTTAAAACATAATCATGAAATGGGTGTCAAGTCCCTTTTTTAATGTGCATGATTCAGACTCCTTCAAATTCAGACTAAAATTCTTTATACATACAAGCATGTCTGGATGAATGACCCCCCCCCCATGAGGTACTAAAACTGATGCGGTCAATCTGTCGCACCTGGTTCCAATTTCTCTTTAGGGGGGGGACATCAGCCATTGAAATAGGTAATGGTTGTCACCAAATAGACCGATCCTCTTTACAAACCTTTTGGGACACAAAGCAAGGTTTGTTTATCCAGACTTTTCTAACTTTTTATCCTCGCCCTTTCCCATACCGTAGTTAAGGACATTCCTCCATTATGCACAACAACAAGGTTTTTCTTTTAGACTAAACTCTGCAAAGTGCTGTAAAACAAGTGTGTGGGGGTGGGGGGGGATTCATTTTCTGATATTAAGTGCAACCCTGCGACTGTCTTTCCTCACTGCAAGGGACTGTGTAACGAGTGCTGTTGGAAAGGAAATGTAATTATGCTTTTAACTCCATGGGAATAGCCGGGGGAGCTGGTTCATATTCCAGCAGTGCTTTGTTGGTATTCTGATCTGAAAACCTTTAGAGTTTTGTAGGAGTTCAGGAATGTAAGTACCTTTTTACTCATGAAATGTGTCAAGTATTTCAGGACTTGACTGGTTCCTCTCCCCTCTCCTCACCACAGTCTCCACCAACACTCCTCTGTTCTTTCATTTTAGAACTCCACTGTAGTATACAGTAAATACAGATTCTGTCCCCCTCCCACTTTTGCTACTTGCAGTCTGTTGCGCACAGTGGAATGAGATGGACTTCCAGCAAGTGAAATGCTGCAATTATCATTTTGGGGGGAATCCCACCAGTGTACGGGAGAGCAGCTCTCGTGGGCCAGTGTGTTTTGGAGTTCTTTTGTTTCGGTACAGTACAGGCGTGAGGGGAGCTTCTGTTCATGTTATGTGATTAATGAAGCATGGCCGGGTCTTCTGTACAAGATGTTACTTTCCCAGGCTACCTCATCTAAAGATGGCACAGCGTGTCTACCATTGAGGCAGTACTTTGCATTCTCTGTCTAATTGCCCACTACAGCGCAGTGTATTCCAATATACAATTATCTGACCTTTTTTAATGGACATGGGGAGCAGGTTTTTTGAGCTTTTGCTCTTGTATTTTATTATTTCTCCCACCTAAAGGAAGACTAATCGTCCAATCTGTAGCATGGAAAAAAAAACCCATGAACGCAGCTATTAACTGCAAAACAAAAACCGTGATTAACTGGATCAAACTTAAGAACACTGCAACACGGTTTTTATTAATTTTTATTTTTGAAAATGCTAAATTAGTTCAAAGCTACAGCAGGTTTTTTTTTTTTTTTTTTGAGATGTCTGATTTGATCCCTGTCCTTAACAGAAGTCATTTTACTTTTATAGTTTACTTTTGAGGTGTCGTGGCTTGCATTGTCTTCACTGAAAAGCTACACAATTTCTCAGCAAGTGTATACAAAGATATTAGTTACACATCCATATCCAATACATAGTCTGTGAACTGCAATGATGGCATCTTATGCCTCCCCACTTAATCAGCTGAACCACAGACTGCTTATCAGAATGGGGTGTTTCCAATTAAAGATTATTGGAATGACCTAGGGGGGTGCTCTAGCCTTATTGAGATCTGATAAGAAATTGGGACCGCTTTGTTTTTGGGCACCACTGGGTCAACACGTGGACTGGTTACACCTATAAATGAGTCTGGAGGAAGTATTTCAACAGTATTTGCCTGTTCTCCAGGATTACCTTTTAATGCCTTCTCTTTAATTTGTAGTGCCCGGACTCCGCCTGCAAACAGGATCTGCTGGCATACCTACAGCGTATCGCCCTCTACTGCCATCAGCTGAACATTTGCAGTAAAGTCAAGGCTGAGGTGCAGAACCTTGGAGGAGAGTTGGTTGTGTCTGGGGTAAGGAACACACAATTTTATATTCACTCGGCATTAGGAGATAGTGGAAACGTCTCTCCTTTTGAGCTACACATGTAAGTAAACAGTGGCTCCAGCAATGATTCCAGGGTGAAGGGTGGGTCGGGGTGGCTCTTCAAATGAACACCTGGCACAAGATCACATTAACAGTAGGGCCACCCAGGTCTAACACATTAATTGGGTAACTGAACAAATTTTAAAAATACTTAAAATTGAACTTTGGTAGTCGCTGAAGCCAATTTTCTGTTGCGTCCTGTTGGAGAGCCCTTTGTCAGAGAAATGTAACCATGAGGGAGGTACGAGTCAATTGGCAATAATTTTATTGAGCTAAAGTTTGTAGCTGTCCAATATCTGACGACCCTTCTATGCGGGACTACTTTTAAATAAATAACTGGTAGGATTTCTAGTGCCCATTTCTGGTTATTCTTTGGCTTCAAGAGAAAAGCGGCTTTTCATTTTACAATGTTTTTCAAAGTGAATTGTTTCTCAGATACTAGTTGTATTAAACAGTGCTATTCCCGTTGACTATTTCAAGTTATGTTTTCATGTCCTTCTGGTAAATTGGCTTTTAAGCAGATGCATTTCTTTGACAGGAAGCCAGTTTCTATAGTTACTGGCTTTATTAAAGTAGTTGGTTTTAGCAACCCCCACCTACCACAATGAACAGGAATATCATGAAGTGTTTTGGATTCTCAATTTCAAAGTAAACCACAATTTGTGAACTCGTTCTTCACTTGCCTATTTGGTAGATGTGCAGTATTTTTGTGGGTATCTGATTGTAGGTTTTAGTCCTGATTTTTTTTTTTTTTTTTTTTTTTAAATATAACTGCAGTCATAAAGGAGGTAAAATAAAACAAATTTGCAATTCGATTAAATGTATTTTTAAAGCCGCTCCATGTTACTGTAAAAGACAGAATTGAGTCTATTACCATCAAGATACACCATTATCTCTGTTTGGTTTATTTAATACAATAAAGTAGCATGGGGAACCATTGCAAGTAAAGGTACTTCTAATGGTGGCTGAAAATGGAACAAATTAAATGCATTTTGTGCCAAGATTGAAACCCATTTGTAACATCCTGAAACTCGGTGTTGAAGTATGTATACAGAATTGGTTGAGGAGATTGACATTTCCACGGGTTCACTGAAGTCCAGGTGCCTAATGTCATGGAGCATTGAGCCAAGTTTAGGAACTAGAACTAAGGGTCTATTCTCTATTCAAAGTTGCACCTTTTGTTTCCGCTAGACTGACTATTTAGGTCCTTACCAAGATTTGAACTCCTATGAGACATAGCTTGAACTGCTGTAGTGCAGAGTTAAGTAATGCTAGTGTAGAAACTGCAAGAACAGGATGTATGCCAAAAACAAGCTGGCTATAATGGAGATCTAACAAATGGTACTCAACCGCCAGTAAACTATGTGCATCATACAGCACATGGAGCTTAAGGGATGAAAATGACGTGCTGCTTTCTCTGAAAGGGCTTCCTGGCTCCAGAAACAATACAACTGTGTTGCAGAGAACGGTTATACATTAACAAAGGTTACTGTAAGAAACTGTTTTCTGAAGTACTAGTACATATTTTATACGCAGTCCCTAAATCCTCCTGTTCCATTGTTTTTAAAGTCACATTTCTCACAGCAATGCAATGAAGCTTGGCAGATGAAGGCAACAGTTTTCCTATATTCTAGTACTGCCACCAATGTGGCCATGGGGGCACTGTAGTGAGTGCGCAAGTGTTGAATTAATTATTCAGTTCTCAAGGACCCCCTTTTTAAATTGACAATTGCGTGGCCAGGTGTATTAAAGGCACCCTGAACTGTTCCTTGCAGATTGAGTCAGCATTGCCATCAAAAACACAATTGGCTATTTTGTAGCTGTTTTATTTAACCCTTTGCGGTCCATTTATTAATTGCGCGTCAGGCACGCCAGGTCTAATTAATTTTCACACGCGCAGTTAATTTTAGACGCGCTGTTTAAAAGTATTTTTTTTTCACAGTCAAACGGGTTTAAATGGCCCTGCATATCAACAAAGCACTCACTAGGCATCTCCAGCCCCGCCCCACCCTTTGTTTGCTATAGCGTTCACCTATGTAAGAAATTAATAATAATAATAATAGTCGTACATACCGATCGATCATCTCCGGATCACTCGTTTTATCACCAAACTCCTCAGTAATGCGATCGAATTCATTATTTTATTACTATAACATCTCAAAAAAGCTCTGCAAATGTCCGTGTTTTCTGTGCGCTGATTCAGTCAGCCAACTTGTTTACTTATGACCGCCCCCGTTATCTGATACCTGATGCCATGTATGACTAATCATGAGATACGCCTTTTTTTTTTTTTTTTTTGACTTGTCTCGGCTCCTGTCGCTACCACTCGGCAATTGAACGGTTTTCTCGGCTTTTTCCGGAGAAAAAAACGACTAGACACCCGTTTATTGCGTTGCTATAATGATGTCGGACCCAGTCCGACAAAGGACCTGTGAGGAATAATTGCAATGTCGGACCCAGTCCGACAATGGACCGCAAAGGGTTAAGAAATATAATGTTAAACACAATCTTAAATTAAGATTCCATGTAACCAAGGTCCAGCAGTTGCACAAATGCCAAGGTCAGTTTTTTGTTGTTTTGTTTAAGAACTTAAAAGTTCAATAGATAATAGTAAAAAGCTGTTCTTGCAAAGAATCCAAATGTATTAAATAATCCGAAAAAATGCCCCACATTAGTTTTATTACCTAAGCCTCATTTTTTGGTGTTATATCATTTTTTTTTTTTTTAATATAAAGTGTACATACAATTTTAAGCATTTCGATTTGTGTTGCAGGTGGACAGTGCCATGTCTCTGATTCAGGCGGCCAAAAACTTGATGAATGCTGTCGTTCAGACAGTGAAGGCCTCTTACGTGGCTTCCACCAAGTACCAGAAGTCCGTGGGCATGAAGTCCCTGAACCTGCCTGCTGTCTCCTGGAAGATGAAGGCACCTGAGAAGAAGCCTCTGGTCAAACGTGAGAAACCTGACGAGAAAACTACTATGGTCAAGAGGGCGTCTCAGAAGAAAAACGTCAATGTGGTGCAAGCCCTCAGCGAGTTCAAAGCTATGGATAGTATTTAATAGCCTGGGATGAAGGGAAATGCTTGATGTGTTGGCGGACAGGAGTGGAAAATATATAGAGATCAATTGAACTGGCCTTTCAGAGTGTTTAAGTGAGAGAGGTTTCTTATTTTGTTTGCAGCAATTGTACGCCACTAGCAAACCATTTAGTCTTGTGTGCATTTTTGCAATTCCTGTGCGTCGTTTTCTTAATACTTTTATTTAGTTTGACACTCAACTGTTCACCATTGTTTTGATTTGTCAGGGAAAACCATAGCTCAAGCAATTATGTATTTCTTAATGTCTGCAGTTGGACAGTTTTAAATTCCAGCGTAATTCCAGCAACATTAAGTATTAATGCGCTTACTTGTTCTGTCTGTTTTGGCACACTGTTTAGATGATGCAAGCACTATTTCTATTATAGCTTGCTCCAGTTTTATATATATATTTTTTTTAACTGTAATCTTAAGGGTATATGGGGATGTTAGACTTGATCACCATAGTGTTCTGTGTTTAATTCCAGTGGTCGCAGCCTCTACACCCCATTACATGATTAATAATCCAACCATTTTCATTTAAGGTTTTCTCTGAAAGGTTCCAGTACATAAGAGTAAAGGTGTTGCTCAAGTGTGTTTGTAGGAGAGGGCTATTTAGTTTAATTTCAAACTGGAACCAAAGACACTATTTTCAAAAGTAGAGTGAACAGATTATTATGTAGCCAAGGTTCCGTTTTAGAGGCGTTCAAGATGTGAATACAATCACTTTCCATACTAACAGCGCTGTGCTGTAGTAATTCATTCATTCCCACAAGAGGTGAGACCATCAAACTGCAAAAGATATTTTGTGACTACGCATTTCAACACTACGTTTTAAATAAATAAAAATTGATATCCAATGCTGTACGTGTTTTGAACTCTCCTGAAGTCCTTGCAGTTTTGCACTGCAGTGCTTTTAATGCATCATCCTTTTCGGTATGCATTTTGCAAAAATTATCAATCATGAAGTCTGTAGCTTCAATTTCTGTTAACACAAAAGGGCTTTGGCGAAGTTGGCCTTTTAAAGCATTCTAGTTGAAAGTACAGTGCAAAGTTGAGCGATGCAAGATTTGGTTGCATTTTGGAGTCCCTGATAACATTTTAAAAAGATGGGTACAATTGCTTAAACAAGTCTCCTTTTGATGAACCCTGGCAATTAACATTCAACTGAGGCAACGTGCTATGCAGTGATAGATGCTGGCGTTGAAAAGTTTGTTTTGCTTCATATTTTAAAGTGACAGTAACTAGACTTCACAGAATTGTGTAACCACAGTTCCATTTAAATACTTTTAATTTAACACATTATAAATCAGTTGCCTATTAAATGTTAAGCAATAGTAAAACCATATTTTAAAATAGTTTTTAGTCTAGGATTTTGAGATGTGGAAAGGGGAGTGGTTTTGAATGGTTACAACAGCTTCAATGCCTTTATCTGTTTTAAACCTCTTGAATTCTCACCTCTTGAACAGAGAATCCTGTAGCGCTAAGTATAAATATATATAAAATATATATTCTTGTAGTGTCAATTTTTCAAAATCTGCAATGAGTTTTACTACTTTTTTGTTATTGCAAAGTTGATTAAATGTATTTCTGTTCCTGCTTCCAGACAAAAGAATAAAGTTTTGTTTTTCCTGAATGTGTGTGTTTTTTTACATGAACAATGTGTTTACTAGCTAGTGTAATCCTCTATTAAAAGGTCATATCAATGCAATGTTACATGAACATGTAATTGCTGCAACACAGATTTCCAATAGTAACGTGTGATTTTAACTTTTACTGTAATTGTATTTTTCCAGATGTCTTGCAGCTGGAATAGATCCGTAAACTAAACCAGCATGTTAATGCTGCACTTGGAAACTAAGAAGATACAAAAGCCACTATAAAATAATGCAAGCAAAGCAGCATCTGTCAACAATAAACTGGTTTAAAACAGTAACTTTTAGCTTCAAAACATTTAAACTCCAGTAGCCTTTATTTGAGGAATGTCCTTGGGTATCTACTATATTTAGCACTGTTTGAGTAATTGTGTGTGGGGAGGGGGAAGGGGAAGGGGTTTGCAAGCTGCTCCGTTGAGCTACTTTGCGGTATTAATTTAATGCACGGTATGTGAATTTAATTGGGAACACACTAGTCAATGCCAAGGTAGGTAATCTGACCCACACAAACTAAGACGGGACTTGTCAACCCTGTGGGATTTCCCATACAACCCATGAATAATAATGCTCGCTCAGCTTTTGCAACAATCCAAGCAGTTGACGGTGTAACCTCATTGATTTGCTACTCCACCCCCTCTCCCTCGAAGGACAGCCGCACTCTTCTATAACCCCCCACCTCACTACATGGCCATGATTCTGAAACTGTCACTCTCAGAGTGTCAGAGCTAGAGTGACAACCGGTGCCCTTTCAGGGGACAGGGTCAGCACACTACTGTATAGTAATGACGTGAACAAACCAATAATTCTGCTATTGGCTGACCTTGCAGAGTTAGCACAATAACACTCTTACTTTCTTCTCACCCTCCCATCCTGATTTTTAATTGCTTTTTGTTTGTATAATGGATTATTAAATGCCCAGGTAGGATTTCAGATTTCCATGCAAACCTAATAATTGGTTACTATATGTCTTGGGGGAGGTATCAAATAACCACTGTCGGTTTCTCAATATATCAGGAATGAAGGGTTCTCGATAGCCATTATTAAATACCTTGGTGTGCTGCACTTAATCTGCCTTTACCAGTATCCATTCCTTTTGCAACATTTAATGTAAATTTTATATTGATTTTAAACTGTTTTACAGTACTAGTGTTGCATGTGAGAACACATATACTAAGAAAGATAGCACTAATACAACAACTGCCAACTTCTGTGTCATCTGTACCACACATACTCTCCCCAATGCAGAGTAAGAGGGCCTGCACTGTAGATCATTGAGTGGAATAGGCAGGGATTCAGTATGGCAATAAAGTTTAAAGGCGTCAAGGATGAAGTACTAAAAAGGAAATAATAAAGCAGTCATAAATGAATACCCTTAGTTTTTAGAGATTGTAATAAAAAGTAAGAGTATATTGAAATGTTTTGTTTTGGATTCTGCCATTTTAAGGAAGCAAAGATTTAAATTAAGCTTGCATAAAGTGTGTAGACTAAGAACAGTTGCAGTGCTGCCTGAGTGGAGGGAATGTGTTTGCATTTAATACATAGCAAAGCTTTTCTGCACAAAAAAGACATTTGAAAGCGACAGATAATTTAGTTCCCATGTTTATTACAGGCTTTTTTTTTTAATATACTCAATTTCCTACACAAATGGGAGAACTGCGACAAAATATAATCTGTTCATTTATTTCGTTTTCATGTCGGAGATTGCCAAGTCCTGTAAAAACTAATCAGACGATTGTATGTTTGCACATGGAGTTAAAAGGACTGAAGTCAATTGCAAAGGCTTGATGCTGCCAAATCCTAGTCCCCTATTAAGAGCAAAATGCAAATTGAGGTTTATTCCTGAACTGAATGCTGGGGCATTAGATTTGTATGTATTATGTTTAGAAGGAGCATTCAAAATCAAGGCCTCATCTTTCTATTTAACCAATTTCCCATCTGACCCCGGGAGAATCTTTATCTTCTATAGATTCTACCTGACTGGGATTAGAGGAGGTTTTTCTGCTTGATTTGCAGTGAGATTACATAACGAGCAAGGGGATTAATAAACTGTTGGAACATTTTATTTCACTTGTAGTTAAAAATGTTCTCTTGCTTAGAATGATGTCAGGCGTCTCCCGAGACTGAATTCAAATGCATTTGCACTTTTTAAGCAAGTCGTGTGTTTTGATGTTAAACGATTGCAGCACAAACATTGAATATTTTGTTGGCAAAACAACAAAGAAAAAATGTGTGCGCGCACACAAGTGTACTCTTAATTAGTTTAAAACCGCCATTGAGTATCAAAACACTATTTGTCTTCTGATCAACAGGAATATATTCTATTATATTGTATATTATATGAAGTGTGATTTTTTTGGGGGGGGTTCAGTGGGTGAAAAGGAAGAATACTACTATAAAAAGTAGATAGTAGACATATTTATTTTTTATCAATGCCAAGGACCTGTTCATTCTGAATGACCCCTAGACAGTATCTCAAAGGAACACTCATTAGAACACTCCAAGCTCGTGGAATTGTGTAAGTATTCTTACATTCTCAATAATAATAAAAAAATTCTTCTGAACAGATGTGCGTCTGACACGTGCCCCTGATTTAAAATAGGTTTTGTTAAATAAAGAAAAAGGTCAAGGGTATTATTGTTTTGATAGGGCACATCACAATATCTGCACGTAGTGAAGATATCGTTTATGGCAATAGCTCCACTGAGGATTTATAAAAGTTAAAATCTTTATTTCAGATAAAATATAAATACAGCCAGTGCAATTCTCCCTTTACTGGAAAATGCTACAGTTGTTACTGCAGCATAGACCATGTTTATTTTTTATTTTTTTTTAATGAATAGCAGGTGATGACATTGATAGTGAAAAGATTCATGTGAAGTAATAAGGTTTCTTCTAACAGTCTCATCACATGTTCCTATAATCGGTCTATGTATAGCCTGTTGTAATAGACTAAGATTTTGATAACGTCCTTTATAACACATTGTAGATGTAGTATTGATTTATAACAGATTAACATAAAACAATTGTATGTGGATGCTGAATTTTGCACAACTGAACATCTTAATGACCTCATTCCTTCAATGGGACGCATTCCATTTCTAAGATCCCACTTTAAAGCAATTCTTTGTCCGTGGTAATAAGAGATGCAAACAACAGACTTGGTTCTAAGCTTCTCACTGGTTCAGGTCACGGTCTGCACAGTTTTGTTGGCAGAGTAACCTGGTTGAATCCATCTGCCTCGTTTTATACTTCACTACTTCTTGATAGCACTGGAATGAAAAGCACAAATGACTACAGGTATACAGATATACTGAAGCGTGCAGTCTGTGTCAATAATTACGCAGTGTTGTTCTGCTTCGATGTTGCAGCTTTTCTTTCACTGTGTGCATGTAAGCTATTCTATGCACGTATTATTGATTTATAATATTTACGAGATCTGTTTTAACATCGATAGCAATGCAGTTTCCAAAAGGAACATCAACCTTTGAACTTGAATGCCTTGTATAGTGTTAACCCCTGAGCAGGGGTTTAATAAACCCTTTCTACAATGAGAATTCCTTGCAGATCCACCCAGTATCCTTCGCTTTGACCCAAGATTAACCTCCTGTGATTAAACCAAGCCCCCTTTTCTCCCCTGATTAATTTAAAGTGCTGATCAGGGAACAATGGAAACACACACACAAGAAGTAAGTAGAACACATGTCAAAAGATTCTAATTGAGACATTTTTACCACACTGCAATCTATTTTTTTTATTTCAACCAAGAGAGTGGGGCATCATTTATTAATTTACAATAATGGAAAAGGAAGAAAAATGTTCAGTGTCTCTCCCTATCCCTGCTTGGGTTAAGTCCAAAAAGCTGCGTTAACTACTCCGGTTTTGGTGCCAAGGAGGCTGGTACCACTGTCACTTGCATTACGTCTCCTCAAGAAAGTTAGCTGCCATAATTATTTATTATTTCTTTTTTTTGTCACAGGAAATTAAACATACTTATGAACTGGCGCGGAGTCAACGCTTCCATTTTGCTTTTGAACAGCTAAATACCTTGGCAGAAGAGTGTCGTGGTGGCTTGCTTTGGTACCCTCTGGTGGAAAGAGGATAAAGTGCCGGGATGTGAAGTGCTCTGGATTGAGTCATAAGTGAGTGAATTATGATTTAAACAAACAACAGCAAACAAGAACAAAAAAATTGAAACCTGCCAGGGTCATTAACTGCAATGCAGTACAAGCTAATTGTTCTGATCTGCTTGAGAACCACACACTAAGTAGTAGGGTCTTCTATTTAATGTTACATACATGGAAATAACTTTTCCTAACATTTGTTCACCTCCCACACTCGCTTCTCACTTCCGATTTTTGTTAAAAGATTCTATTGCCCAATTTGATGTAATTTCCCAGTTTGTAGTCCTTAATCTGACTATAGAACGATAAAAGCAATTTTCTACACTCATTCGGTTTGGAAATACCCATTATGCAGCTTGTGAATGATAACAGATGACTTTTTTGTTGTTGAAATTTCAGTTGAACCCTAGGCTTCATTATCAGAACCTTGTTTATAGATAGATCTTTGTAAAACGTATTATTCAGTCAATTCGGAAAAGGACTTGATGAATGACGTACATGGACATAATTCTGCTGCAGATATAATGCTGCTCCAGATGTTCTACTTCTCTGTACAAAATTCTCCAGGGAAGGTTTCCTAGGGTGGCAAATTGGAAATGTGTTGTGGTAGCAAACTACACTATCAACTCTTAATTACTGCTCGTTACAAAATGGTAAGCTCGTTTAACTGTGGTGTTCGTAATTCCTTTTATTCCATCTGTTTACAATGCATACAGAGAGACTAAGATTCCAGCTTTGAAATGTTCTCTCTGTGCTAGTCAAACCCAGGGCTCCTGAAAGGCATGATAAGCTAGCATGAGCCTTCTCATTCCACAGTATGAGTAACAGCACTGGCTCAGTCCATTTCACAACGAGACAGAGGTAGAGATTACAAATAGAATGGCTGAATCATGTCACGCTGAGGGTTCTATATGGATATATGTGCATTTCTGTCCTTTTAAACTTCCTCACTCATTTGCCTGCTGCTGTGTTCACATCCTCACCTTCCTCCTCTTGTCAAGGTCATTGGACATTGGAGAGCTTTGGACTGACTGGTAGAGATAAGAGCTGTGATTTAGTGAGGGGTTTTGTTGAATAGCATTTGAATGGCAGCAGTCAAGTCCTTCAAACTCTTTTGTTTAACTGTACTGCCTGGATGATTATGAAAAAATGTGGATAATTCAAGCCAAAATCCTTTCAAAAGGAAATAATACTTGATCCAATGTCCTCACTTAATATTTAAAAAAAGTTTCCCAGCTAATTCTTTTACTGATTATGAAAACACAAAACATGAAGACAATCCCCAGCTGAATCTTGATATATTGGACGAGAGAGGAGTCCAGCTGGGCTGATCTCCCATATAAACTGTGTGTACACAGACTTTGTGTGGCCTGCAGGCATTGCAAACAGGAAGAACCCTCACAGTAGACTTCACTTACATGCTGCTTGCACCTGTTCTTGCCAAGCCATACCTGAGGGCTTGATAAGCAGAGTGACCTACACTATGGTTTTCACGTGTGTTGTGCATGAACAGTGTAGTAAACTGTACATTGAAAATAACTTGTATTGATGTTGTAATCCATGCATTACCTGAGTTATGTAGAAAATCTTTTTTGTTGTTGTTTCCAGATTGTGACAAGCAGAGAACCAAAACGTCTTCAGTCGAAGAAATGGATGGCCAGAAATGGATGGCCTGTAGTTCCCTTTTCCAGATTAGCACTAATATTGCATTAAGGTACCGTACTGAACATTTTCATTTACATGGAAGGCTGTTACTCCCCGCATCTGTCTGCATGCTGTATGTGCAGCTTTAACCATTAAATTCAATGGAACACAGACTTTGTGCCAACTGTTTAAATTACGTATTTATTTCTAATGTGTTATTGTGGGCTTCCATTTAAGATTTCTAATGCTGTGTCGTATGTTTTATTACCAGACATTCAAGCCCTTTTGTGTGAAGCGTCATTTTTACTCCTCACAGCCCAATGGACAATGGAAAGAGGTCCCAACAATTGTGGATTTCAATGCTTGTTACCTTGTTTCTATGCATGTTTTATAGTTTTCACTAATGTTGATGTAAGGTTTGGTCTTCCAGATTTTAGAGAAATCAGCAGAATTAAAACCAAGCTATAGGGTGGCGCTGTATTAAGATCTGCTGCTGTTTAGATTGTTAGAGTCTCATTAAAGTTTAACACTAGTGCTCTTGTTCCACTGGTGCATGTGTGCGTGCGTGCGTGCGTGCGTGGGTGGGTGGGCGTGTGTGCGTGCGTGCATGCATGGGTGTGTGGGTGTGTGTTGCAGGTGCAATGGGTTACAAACCTCAATGGGGTCTCGCCTTGTTTAAACAAGTTGTTCAATTCAATATTGCTTTAGGAGTGAAACCTCAGTATCCCTCATCTCCCTCATTAGCACAATGACAAGAGCGTTAAGCCCTATGTTGATGGGAGCTGAAGTTATTCCATATCTTTCTCATGTTGGAGCATATCAGCACTTAACACATACGTTGTTTAGCATACCGCACCAGACGACCTGGTGGTACAATATGGTTGGCTAGAACACTGAGCTTTATTTTTTTAACACATTAACATACTGTTTAAATACCTGATATCCCCTAGCAGCCTCTTGAAAAGAAGACCCTTCTTATACATTTCAAGAGGTTCCCTACAGTAATTCAACAAGGCAATACTGTATGTAAGAGTATAGTTATTCTTTAAGCAAGAAAAATATTAGCCGTTGAAGCTACTAGTGGGAAGCCACTAGTAAAAGGATGCTGATATGCTGACAGGGTTATCAAGGTAAATCCTTTAAATGCTGTTGCCTTTATGTTTATGGGAAAGAAGATACTAAAGTGTTTTTATCCCATTTCATCACCAGCTCCGAGTCTTACAGCTCGTTTGAGTTTGCAATTATCTGACAGCCCTGAATGAACGAGAGGCTGTAAGAAAGGAATACATTAGCACAGGGGAGTAAATCGCTCACAATGGCCTTTTATACTGCAACGCGACAAATGCATTTTTTGTTTCAATTTTGGAGAATATGATTTAGAACAGCCTTCTGTTTGCCTATAACAGTTCAACAGTAGCAAATGTATTTCAGCAATCAAGTGAACTGCTCATTTGTGCAGCCTTCCCTCCTCAGGTCCCATGCCCTCTCTGCCTGCTAATCCTCTATTTTCAAGTTGTTTATACAGTTTGAATTCGCTGCCTAATTTAGGTCAGGCTTCCATTAGTTGCCAAGCACCTCTGTTGCACAATACAACAATGCATACGGGTAGCCATATTCCATTACATTTTTTACATGCACACTTAATAAAATATTGATTCAGAACTCAATATACCTGAGTGTTGAATATCAGAATGCTCTCCCTGGAAATTTTGAAACCCTCTCACAGTAAATCATCAGAATGCTGTTTAGCTGATGTAGATGCCCTTGAGTTAAAGTGGAACCAGATGTTTTCTGTAGATTTGTGCCAGTTTTGTGAAGAAAAGATGAAAAGTGAATGGCTTGGATTGTAAGATCAGTAGTAGATATAATGTGGCAGCATCAACTATTTAAAGTAATATATATGTTTGTTTATACTGTAGCTAAAAGCCAACGACTAGAAAGTCTACCTGAAAACTGCAGTGCATTATTGAAACGTAAAGTATGGCAGTACAATATGGCATGCAGAACAGCCTACAGGATGTTTACAGCTTTCTTACGTTTACTGAACACTGTTGTAACCAATGCAATACCTCAGGTATGCAGAATAAACAGATATTTCTATGTTTAAAATGTTTTTGTTTTTTTTGCCAGATTGTGACTTTTTTTTTGCTTGCTCCCTCTGAAGTGATATTAAAAGAGTTTGACTTGTAGTTAGGAAACAGAACGACGCTTCACTGTGTGGGACTGCACCAAATTAAACTGTTTCATGGCTGGCAGCCAGAGAGGGCTAGGGCTTTTGCTTCCTCCTTGATCAAAGTAATCCCCTGCGCTGCAATTCGTCTGAGTTTCCAGACAGTATACGCAGTCTTGTCAGTTTAAAAGCTCCAGGAACATCTTTCTCCACTCTGACAGTTTGGGCTGGACATCCAAAGTGACACCATCATTTTAAAAAGTAAAAATGATGAACCACCAAATGATGCATTTCTGGTGTTTATAAATTGTGTCTGTTCTTAAGAGGAAGTGGAGACGCAAGCACCAGATGCCCTGTGTGGCCTGGAGCCTAGAGGAATTGTATGGCATTAATGCTGCTGTAAAGTATGGAATTAATCTTTCCTCTATGTGCCTTATGAAGTCCTTATTTAACAATAGAAACACACACTTGAATACTGTTTAACCATTGTGAAATTTGGAACCGTTTTTTTTATTTTGTGAAAAATATAAATATCTTAGAGGAATAGCTTGCATTTACCTATTCATGCTGTAATGTACAAACTGTGAAAGTTTGCATGGGATAAGAAAAAGTCTTTTTTTCACTGTCCATGTGGTCTTGATGGTGCAGTCTGCCTACCAGCACTTGCAGGTCCAATGGACTACTTTGAACTTGGATCTTGGAAGTAGAGAGACATAATTCCAAAAACTTGTGCATACTACAATAATAGAGACAGACATATTTTACATAATGCAAAGAAACCTTCATCGCCAAATATGTATGCATGTACACACACAAACACAGCCCTACAGCTATGGCCAAAAGTTTTGCATCACCCTATAAATTCATACATTTTGCTTCATAAAGTCGAATTAAACCTGCTGAATAATGTTATGTTAACATATTGAATTACATAGCACTTTGAAGTTTTCCATATACTGATCGAAAAAATTGAAACGTGACATTTTTAATTCTGAAACATCATTTCACTGTTTCACGGTCATTTTTTTATTGCCTTATACAGCTGCTAATAAAGCTTGCCGATTGTGTTAGTAACTACAGGGGATAAGTAGCCATGTAATAACAGTGTATTACAATGTAATTGCATGACCTTTTTAAAGCGGCTACAGCAAGGTTTAGCAGTCAGATTTTCTATTTTAATAATATATCTCTGCTGTACAACTGGTAGTGAGACACACCCAGAAATGAGACTTTTCTATTCATAAACAGTTTAGTTAATTTGGTAGAAAGCCATTATGATTAACTGTAACCTAGCACCTGTCTAGAGTTCTCATAGATGAGTGGTAGTTGAGGAAAAAAGTTTCAAGCAGCGAAGGTATTATTACATATAGTATGTAGGAAGAGTTATTAGATCGGCATTTATTACATTCACAAAGTTATTGCACTTTCAGCATTAATGAAATAAACACATTAAATAATGTAAAAAGCATTAAATAATACAGACATGTATTTAAAACAACAGGTATGCCAACCGCCAATGGATCAATGTTTGAAAACAATTTATATCTTGTTTTCTCTGTCTGTCAGATTTCTTTTTTCGTTCCACATTTCTGCTTCAGGAATTTATTTGTTTCTCAGTTCAGAATATATTATTATTATTTTTTTTTTTGCACTGTTAGAATGAACTCATGCAAGCTTTCATGAAACCATTTTTCATAGCATGCATGAACGGGACAGTTTGAAGTACATCCTGAAGAATTAGGCTGTACTTCAAACTGTCCCGTTCATGCATGCTATGAAAAACTGCATAAACAGCTGCATAAACAATGTTTTATTTCTTCTTTCTTAAGTTTTTGGTCACTGAATCACGTTTTGTATATTGATATTGCTGAGTCACTCCCTTACATGTACAATAGGCACTCTTAATAAGTCTCCACCATAGCAACAGTATCCTGGCAACCACAGACATATATTACGCTTCTAAAAATGAAAGGCAATATCAGTAGTCCACTTTGTACATTGATGTGGGGAGGAGTTGTGGAGGCAGCGTATGAACTGATGCTTATTTTTGGGTTACATAACATTGACCCTTGGCTCTGCAGCTACGCATATCTATAAATAAACACTGAAAAACAGAAGCAATAAAAATACTGTGGAAAAAAATCGAGGTTTTTTTTTTTTTTTAAAGATTACGATTTTATAAAGACATAATTATTATTCATTCAAATTGTACTGTTACCGTAATCCCAATGCAAGACCATCTGAATGTGAATGGAGCAGCGTGTTCAGATCTACAAGACACAATTAATTAAGCCATCAAGAGGAAAACAACAATGCAGTCAGGTGGAATTCATTTAGGATTCTCTGGCTCAGGGTCAGGATTCACGAGACTAGATACAGAAACACTGTAACACTCTCCAATCGTAAACATCTTGTACACATCGAGAGAGAGAGAAAAGAAATGATGTATTCTGGGAAAGATGGTACAAAGTTTCCTTAACTTTCAATTACATGTTGGAGCAGCGAATCCTGCCCTATCCTCCGTGTGCTAGTCTCAAGTTTCATCAATAAGACCCTGTGTGCTTCACCAACATGTGCCAACAGCATATACTTTTAACGCAGCTGAAATATCTGAAAACATACTGGATTTCTAAAAGAGAAAAAAGAGAGAGTACTGTTTTTGCTTATTTTCCCTCAACCCCCAAAAAATCAATACGTCTCTTACCTCCTGTGCATTATTAAAACCGCAAAGGACAGGAATATCATCAGTGGGTCAACACTGCCCAATAATGAACTATCCAACACGTTTGGTGGGAGGAATGCAATTATCTACTTTTTTTTCTTTCCATTGACTTGGCAGGACTTAGATGTAATCTTTGCAGCTCGGGACTGGTTGTAAAATTAGACGAGAGAAGAGTATCAAGTTTTTTGGTACAACAGAGAAAAACAATCTCACAGTGAAACCAGAGTTAGTTAATTGTCTCCTGGCTGTGCAGAACATTTATTCTGATTTTCTAAAGGACATGTTGAAGATGTTCACCTTGACATGTCACCTTGAAATATGTATTCATGGATGACACTTTTGCATAGCTGCTATGTCCCTCACGTCACTGATTAATTTGTTATGTACAGTAAATGGTATCTCTGATTTGTATTCTGCAATGCACACAAGCTGATTCTCTCTGTATATATATTGATGATATGAACATAAAACACTCAATAGTGTTACATTTAGAAGTGCTAAAATGAAACTTAAATTCAATGACAAATGTTTAGGCTAGAAGTCTTTTTCAATGTCTTTAGATGTTGGGATGGTTTAAGATTCACTTTCTTTATTATTTTGGAGTGTGGACTGATGGTCATGAGGATCAGGTTTGGCCATTCTGGAGAACCTACTCACATATTTCCACAGCAGCGAATGATTGTACCATTGTATGCAGATGAAAAAAAGCGATATTTAATTAGGCTGCTGATAAATAAGCCCAAAATAATTATTGATGTTGAATTCAAAGTTTAAATTATAACTGCAAAACAGCTGCAGTATTAAATTTTATTACATCTTATTGTTTAACTTAACTGGTTCTAAAGTACCTTCAGTGTAATAACAATTGATTAAGATGTTCCTAATTCAATAAAATAGAAGCTGATTGAAACTAGATTAATTCAGCATGGTTTAATATCTGTATTTACAATGGATGCAAAATAAATACCAAATTGATTATTTCAATATTCACAATGCATACTTTGTAAATTAGCTAGAATTACTGCATTTATAACAGAAAACGATCCACCAACGTTGCTTTAATGAACAATAAGGCAAGTTATTCAGAAGGGCTAGCTTCCCAGTACCACATTTCAATCCTCAGCAAAAGCTTTAACCAGTTTTGATAGTAAGGGCTTGATAATGCACCACTAAAGAACTGCCCTGTTTCAAATCAGAATCACACAGGTTCATTCACAGAGGGATCGTCCTCGCTAATCATGTATCACAAAACAGAGAACATCCTCTTGTGTCATTCAACACACATGTGCTCACACTACTAGTTCTCAATTAAAATTGAGTGATAGAGCAGCATTACATCATGTAAGAATAAATCATGGATTTGAATATAAACAATAACAAGTAGTTGTCATGCCGTCAAACACCTATAAATACCTCCAATGTTTTGATTCAAACACAGGCTCCCTTGAGAAAGATATGTACAACATATCAAAATGTTGGGCAGCTGGCTCTTTGAGCTGATATAGTGAGTGAGAGAGAGAGAGAGAGAGATAAAGATATATATCATTTAAAAAAAAAGTGCTGTACTTTGGATGGCATAAAACCCTGCAAAAACTTTCAACGGATTGGGTGTTTCTGAAAATAATTAATCCGTGGATAGAAATCTTCTTTTCCTGACGGAATGTAAATGTTACCAAAGGCAAAGAGAGATTACTGGGGGTGGAGTGCTGCTTGAAAATTATAATAAAAATGATGCTGCTTCATTATTATTGTTTTCCACACTTCAGGCAAATTCTGTATGCCCACACTGCTTATCAGAAGCACTTGAGTGGGTCACAGCTCACAGGTGAACACAGTGGATACCAATCTGTGAAGGAAGAATCAATTGGGATTTCCATTCTGTTCCTTGCTCTGCTCCTCTCACCCCTAGGGAGCTGCAGTCAATTTAAGTGTGTCCCCTGGGGCTCCACGAACGCTGAAGGCTGTGCGAACAGATTAAGTCTTAAATAGGATTTTGTATTTATTTCTTTTTTTTCTGTGAAAAGCAAACATTAAAAATAAATGATTTTCCTCACCCTTGGGCCACTAAGACATAAACCAGAGAGATGCATACAATTAACTTTACTTCTGGCAAGGATGCCACATTTGAAATAGAATATTAACGTTTCCCTGTGTCAAATCGGTATTCTCAACGCTCCCCTAATTAAAGAACTAGAAGGAATATAAGGCAGATCTTCTGTTTACAGCCCTGGGCTCTGCCACATAGGCAATCGGAGTTTTGAGCATACCAGAATGCCACCTACTCAGAGTCATTCCCTGGCATTGGAAATGTATTGCCTTTTCAGATACAGTTGTTAAAGATTATAAGTGCAATGTAAAAAAGAAATAATTCAGTACAGTAGACTTGGCATTTCTGTTCATGGTCCTGGTTTCATAATAAAAAGCATGCAAAGTACATTAAGAAGACCTGCTGTTGTGTTCTTCATCATCTTGATCTAATGGGATGTAAAGGGAGATTAACCTTGGCTGCTGTTACTGTAGCTAACTTGCTTGCTGACTCTGCACTGAACCATTTGACCTGTGTGTGATCTTGCAGGGCTACCCCTTGAACGCTGTAGGTCAGAAATGAAAATCATCTTCTAGACACACAGCATGTAGGAATAGCTGGGTTACAGAACTCCCATATTACATCTCCGAGCTCCACTGGCAGCAAACTGATTGTGAACAGATAGTGATATAAAACTGCAAACGCAAAACACAGAGAATCTTAAAAACCTTTCCTCACACACTTGTATATGTCGCATTACTAGATCCGTATTTCTGTATCTGTTTAGTTAAAAAAAACATTTAAAACACATTTCTAAAAATATATACTTTCTGAAATCAAAACGTATTTGAAACTTGCACCTTAAAAAAACACACCCACCTTAAAAAAGCTACTGTCCAAGGTTGCAGTTGTTATTGTGCAGGTTCTTTTCAAAGTGATCAAGGAGCTGAAGAGATACATTGAAGTTGATTTCTGCTTTTCACCTGCCATCAACCTTTGTTGCTCACATATATGTATATTATGTTAAAAAAAAAGTGCTTCAGTAAGTTCCCTGACTATATCCGATATTATAAAACACACTCTGATCCAATAATCAGAAGGCAGGGTTTATTTCTTTCTAGTAAAGAAGCAATGGCAGTATGTATTCATGTATATGTGATAATGGTGCTTAGTGGGCATTTGCAGCTACATACACTGTAACATAAGTTTATCATTCTTTAGAGACCCAATGCACAGTTCTGTAACTCACTGTCTTTCAATTTGTTTCGACAGTATTGGATACTTATGTGGTTGTCTTGGTTTTGAGCAATAATATATGCTTTAGTATGTGTTCCGAGTGAATGTAAACAGCTAATGCAATGATTTCAATAAGCTTACATTCGTTTCCTTCATCCAGACTTCAGAATCAAAAGGTCGTATTTGCAATGCAGAGTTTACCTATGAAAGAGAAAGTTTGATTGCTGATATAAAATCCATATTTGTAGGTGTAGGCATGCAAAGTCTTTTCAGCATTCAATTTAGAATGACAGGTATTTCAGGCACATCTCAAAATTAGCTCTGTGATGGGAAATATTTGTTTTTTTGGTTTTGCTCATTTTTATTCTTGTAGCAACACTATAAGCAACATCCTTGTGAGAATTTGCCATAGGATAAAAGGCTAACAAAGAGGGAAATAAAAAATACATCAATGGAAAAAAGAAACAGATACTGTATGAACACAGGTGGATGAGTGAAGTGAAATCAAAGGGCAGTAGAACCATATGGTTTTTTTTCTCAAAGTAGTTTAACAATGCCTTCTCCAAGTAGGAATCATTGTAGAATAACGAGTCCTGGACTTCAGCGTTGCTTGCTGTGAAATGGTAAGAACTGCTCAAAGTATAATCAAGGTCACAGAGTCAGTAGCATTTGTTCTTCTTACTCATCTGTATTCAAATGCCTTCGGCTGCTACAAAGTTTCTGGCAGCTGCCCAGACTTTATTACAAGACCCTGGCCATCTTTGTAGAAACAGTACTGTTCTTTAAAATGACAGGAAACCACGTGAGTGTAAACTAACACAGCATTGTAGTAAAACCAATGAAGAGGAAATGGTTTAATCGTTTACTGAAGCTGATATTTTCAGCAGCCTCCTGCAGACCCTGTGTCTGATCAGTGAATAAAGCAAGGGCTGTAAAACAATGCCTTTTAAAGAAAGTGTATCTATAACATGCAAAGGCCCCAACAAAATCAAAAACGGGAATCTGTTGTTCAGCGGGCCAATCAGTCAAATAGTTCAAGTTAATCAGGCAGCATAATTGCAATTGACAAGGGCCGTGCAAACCTAATTGGGACTGACATGCTAATGAGATGAAGGGTGTAGCTGGATCCTGCCTTATTTAAAGTGTGGACGTGACATTTGCTAATGTGTTTTATTTTTCATGTCAGCACATTTTGAGCCTGTGCAGTTAATCTTACAAACCCAGTTTTCTAAGCATTTGCTTGACTGCAACATTGGCCCTGTTGTATTTTACGAAAGTAAAATAATAAAGTAAGAAATCTGAGACTTCACTTTTAGCTTGCATTCCACCCAGGGAGCACATTGAGCTCTTAATTGACAGTAATCAGAGAGCTCTGGACTTTATCGTAACATACACCACTCAACACCTAGGGAACAAGCTACAGCATTGTGTAAGAGGCGAGGTGAGCTGTGTCTTAACTTCTCTGTGTTTCTCAGACCATCACATGGATAAAGTCTAAACCAAACAGTATGTGCAAGGTTCAAATATTTGGTTTATTTAACAAAACGGTTATATTCAAAACTGGGACATTTTCTAAAACAGGCTATAAACCAGTTAATAGCACTTTTTATAGAAATGCAGCAGTGTGGGCAGCAGTGTGGAGTAGTGGTTAGGGCTCTGGACTCTTGACCGGAAGGTTGTGGGTTCAATCCCCAGTGGGGGACACTGCTGTTGTACTTTACCTAGATTACTCCAATAAACACCCAACTGTATAAATGGGTAATTGTATGTAAAATAATGTGATATCTGTATAATGTGAAATAATGTATAATGTGATATCTTGTAACAATTGTAAGTCGCCCTGGATAAGGGCGTCTGCTAAGAAATAAATAATAATAATAATAAATGCAAGATAACAGATAACAATATAAAGGGTTACCTTATGACTCTATGTACACCAGGGCAGTGTGGGACAATCCAGGATTTTCAACTCACATCGCAATACCTTCTGGCACGTTTTACCTCTCGAGTACCTTTCACAGCAGGACTACACTTACCAGAATGCATTGGGGTGCGAGTTGTGTACATGGAGTCATACGGTAACCCTAACAATATAGAAATAAACATGTCATCTAGAAAGTTATGCAGATAGATATGTACAGATCCAGGTCCAACAGCAAAAAGTACAGTACTGTGTTTCGGTCCATTCATAACCACGTCCCCTCACACTGAGTTAAGGCGGTATGACGGCTATTAAAAGACCAATAGTAACCACCATTTCAAGGGTATCAATGAAACAAAGACAAACAAATATTGTCGGGGATAAGAATTTTTTACAATAACAAGCTTTGCATTTTTCAAGACTATTTAAGACCTCAGCCAAGAGCTGATTCTGACCCAAGGCAACACAAAGAGAGAAGGGTCCTTAATTAAACATTCACAAACCAAATATTAATTGTCTTGTTTGTTGTGTTGCTTTTTAAGCAGCTTGAGATTCATCATCTGCAGAGACTAACAAACATTTCAAATCTAAACTTTTAAAATAAAGAAGTAAAGTTTTAACAAAAAAGTAATGAAACACAATCATCTTAGATCATCTTCAATGTAGATTTTAAATAATTCAAATGTTTCTGAACTAAAGGGCATTCTGGGGCTCTGCGGTGCCTTGACAGAACTTCAACTTGAATTTAGACCAACTCAGCAAGTTGTGCAAAAGAACGGTGCAGCATCCAGAGATCAAAGTGTAAACGTCCTTCTTTCCACCTTGTCTCTGTGCATGGAACAGCTTTTTCTAATTGTGCTCCCAGACTGTAGAATTCGCTCCCTCTGGGTATTCGCCTGGCTGGCTGGTTTTTTGATTTTTAAAAGTAGATTAAAAACGTACCTTTTTGATTTGGCTTATTCTTAATTGTTCAGCACTTTGTGATAACTGTTATGAAAGACACTATTTAAAAAACAATTGTATTGTATTTTAATGTAAATTTAACCTCACAGACATTTTCCCATCAGATGAGATTACATTTCATAGTTTTAAATCATATATTTGAAATATGGTATTTTCTTTGGGCAGCTCTCTTTATATAATACTGTATCTTCACCATTCTCCGTACTGGTTAAGAGTTAAGTGGCCGGGAGGACCCAGGTCTAAAACAACGTTACCCACAATGCAACACCCAGCACAGGTTGCATAACTTCAGTTTGCACGTCACCATTTTGCCACAATGTATTCCATGTATATGCGAAGCACAGGACCATCTGCTTTCTCTGTGGCTTATATGGGAATCACCCAGCACCAATATTAATCTAGAAATGTCAATACAATTTAAAGTACATCTTCGTGTTATTGTTGTCATCCATGTAGAAGGTGTATTTGATTCTGACAATACAGCCATTTACTCGCCCTAGCCTCACTTCTACTTTGCAAAGAACAAATTAACTGCAATCTTAACTGAATGAATATTTCTTTGAGCCCTTTCACCGATTTTGTTTCATCTTACTGTGGTTCCTCTTTTATCAATCACGCAGTTGTCTTTCAGGTGTTTTCCATCTTGTTGTGCTGGCTGTGGTTTGTAATTAACACCTCATGCTTAATTGCTAGGGGTTTCACGATGGCTTTCGCACTCGCTGCTAATTAACAGATGTACCAGATCAATGCATGCTCTCCAGCACCGGGTTCTTCATTTTAGCTCTCAAAGTTGAGAATGTTAGACTTAAAATACTCATCACCTGCCCACTCCAGAAACACCATCTGTCATTAGGAGTATTTCAATTGGACACTATGTACTGCAGTATTCATAGCACTGTATAACAACATGCCTTCTCATTTCATAATCACTTTGACAACCAACACAACATGCCTGCAAGTATTTATCACACTGCTGTCAAATGTTTTTTTCATAACTTGTAACTAAAATGCTGTTGCTTGACAGAATTTGATAATTACAGAGAAAGTGTTAAAAAGCAAGTCACAGAAATGCACTTGAAACTATGAATGTCCAATTACTTTTGCTCTAACATCATATTATGAATGAAAAACTATGCACGTGGTTATACTGTACAGCCTGATGTTCAAACAGAAACATGCTTCTTTCTTCCTTTAGCCTGGCAGTAGCTACAGCAGGGGTGGCCAACCCTCGTCCTGGAGAGACGCAGGGTCTTCTGGTTTTCATTCCACCCGCCTTCTAAATTACTGAATTGGACCCAATTATTTTCATAATTGCTAAACAGATCTTTAGCCATTAATGATTTAGTGGTACCCAGAAAACCTGCAGGACTGTGGCTCTCCAGGACCAGGGTTGACCACCCCTGAGCTACATCATCATCCAGGTTGGAGAGTTGTTTATCCATTGGAAGCTGTCGGGCATCTTTGCAATGAAACAAAACAAATCAGTGATAAATTAAGGGAATCAGACGTGATATCACACAGACATTTGTTATGTAAGCCTTTAGGCAAGGGGCTTCAGCTACACCCTATTAATCAATTAACACATTTTGATTTATTCATTAACACCCTGTACGTGAAATCACTTAACCCACCTATTTAAAGCCAAAGTGTTTCTGTTCTTCTGTACTGCCTCCCATGCATCCGGTCTCCTCTGGGGGGTAGCGAGTCTCACTTCCCTGACCTCCCACAAGCCTCCGTTGAGGGAGGTACTCACCACGTGAGTCAGAGGGGACCCCGGCCATACTGTGCATCGGTGCAACTAAGCACTCTACTTGAGGCTAAGGCTCGGGATGAGGCTCTATTCTAATCGAATTTGAATTTGCTCCCAGCGATCGAGTCCCAAACTAACCCAACACCTTGCTGTTTCCTTCCTCTTTCTGTCGACATGCTCAATGAACTGGACATCTATTATGTGTTTTCAGGGTATCTTGGGGTTGCCGGGACAACCAGACTTGGAGGCAGTACCTCTTCCCAGCAAGGCTCCAGCGCGACAAGAGCCCTCTCCCTATTCTATCCTATATCAAGGGGCCCCTCAGCGAAAGCATTCCAAAGCCTCGTATATTCAGCCGCTAAGTGGAAATGGCCGAAACTCTCTATGTAGCCCCTGCTTTCACCCCGTGAAGTTATTTAATATACAAGCATGGGTCAGTTCAGGGTCTGCCTAGTTTCATGCAATGGAGACCATGATGAGTATATACTGTGTGTATATATATATATATATATATATATATATATATATATATATATATATATATATATATATATATATATATATATATATACACAGATTTATATTGTTCTAAAAGACATATCATTTAACATAAATGAAATAGAAAATACTTGACTGTCGCTCTGTTTCAGAACTGTAATGATTTATCAAGAAGGCTGTGAGTAACCCAAGCATGATCCATTCCCTCTGAAAAGATGTAGGCCTCCTTTAAAGTATACAAGAAAATAAGTTTTTTATCGTAGAAGAGAAAGTTTTGCTTTGGTATCATTGACCATACTTTTTTTTATAGATTTGCAAGGAAATAAGTTTGAGTCTTGAGGAACCTAGTCATTGCTGACGTATAAAGACCCATTATAGTTCAAACAGATAATAATCCTCAATTAAAATGCAGATAGCATCCACTGGAAGAAACGTAAGCCCTGAATTAAATACTATGTTTGCCATTTGTTAGGCTAATTCTTTTTTATAGAAAGTGTTAATAGGTATTTAAAAGCATATCTTAGATAAGCCATCAACTCAGTGATTCTAAATACCTACAAAACTATTCTGATATATGTAGGCTGCCATTTCTGCACCTCAATAAGATACACATTTCTATTTTAGTTGTGCTAATGATAACAATGGCTGCTAGAATATATACATGGTTCAGTATGTGGTAATAACTTTCTCCACACGCCTACACTGTAGCTTAAATTTCAATTGCGAATGGTACATTTTGTTGGTCTTGCATTTTGAAGAGTTATATAACCAATTATGCACCTTTTTCAGCATCATAAGGTCCTGTAGACAAAAAAAGTCTCATTTGAAATTACAGCTACAGATTAAATAATTAATTTAGTTTTCTCTTTTTTTTTCTTGGATGACATTATTAATGTCAGAAGTTTATAACCAATGTTTATAAAAGATTGAAAAAACTATTTTGTCCGCACAATATTAGACAGATGTGTTTAATCATTCATAAGCCCAGTAACTAGGTATCACAGGTATGTGTTCATTATAAGTGTTTTTTATACAATCTACTAACATTGATAAGATCACTGTTTTACAATACAGTTTTTCCTTTGCTGTAACAATTTTATAAGAATGTTACAATTCAGTATATGTTATTACAAGATTTGTATACATTATCATGGTAACACTTTATATCAAGTGTCTAATTACAGTGTATTTACACAGTACTTAGTAAATACATGTGTACTTACACATAATTACAATACAATAAATGGAGACAGTACTAAACCTTACCATCTCCCATTTTATTAAAAAAGAAAAACAGGCAACAGCATTCTAGCTGGATATCTTACGAATGAACACACACTTACAATAAAATATTAATCGCTTCTGTAAACAAGGTTGCCTTTCTGTCATTTTGAAAAAGTTTTAAGAATACACCCCTGATCCACAAATCCAGACTTTTTTCTTTTTTTTTGTTAAGAAATTAAAACCAAATCAATGCAATACCTCTAACCAATCCTGACATTTACTTCCACATTACAGGGCACGCTTCTTAAAAGCATGTTCAATGTGTTTGCAAAGTATTAATGCTTCAGAATATGCAGCAGTTAAGAGAGTCCGGTACTGACCGGAACGTGTCTACTGTCAAGGGATCCTATGCATAAACTAGCTCCAGCTCAATCACATGTTTATTATGATCAAGGAGGAGAGCGAATAATCTTGAAACAGCTTTATTATACCCTGTTGTGGCTGTTTAGTTCAATGCACTTCAAGTGTATTTTTTTTTGCATGATATATGCAAATACACAATTGTATCAGAAAAGGGTTAGGATTAGATTTAGAGTTAGGTTCAGGTTTAGCATTAGGGTTAGGGATAGGTTTAGTTACACATTAAGTACATTGTAACTATGCATAATAACATTGTAAGTACACGTGTATTTACTAAGTTACTACTATGTAAATCCACAGTAATTAGAGGCACTTCATGTAAAGTGTTGCCAGCTATACTGGATCTAGACCTGACTTCCATAGATTTGGGGTCCATTCCGGCTCACATTCCTAGGACTTACTGCTTCTATACACCCAACAAGCTGTAACCATACCTGACCGCTTCTCAGCGTCTGTGGACCCTTCTGGAAAACTGGCTTCACTGCAGATGCCCCAAGGGATTAGGGCGAGCCTCTCACATAGTGTATTTCTACATCACTCCTGCTTTGAATTGCCATCATCTCCAGTTTAATAGAATCTGGTGGAAATAAAACAACAGTAGCAATAATAAAAATGGTCTAATTTCCATTGCATTTTCCACACAATGCAGTAGACATTGTAGCATACACTTCATTACGAGCCACCTCCAGCAGCTTGCCTTTGAAAACAAATCTAATTGTATGGTAATCTTTTTACAGGCTGAGGATTGACAAGTCAAGTACTTTAAAAAGGGCTCAATCCTAAGCATCCTTCGGAGATTCTCTTCTTGATGTGGAGCTGGGTTATATAATGCTCCCACTTTTTAATGAGCAGGGATATAAATTAATTATGTCATTTACTACATTTATGATATGTATGCATACGTAAATGGAATATCTTCAGTGCCTGTGTCTCAGGCGTGGAGGATAATGATGCAGATTGCAAAACTGCTTAGGATTTGTTTTTTAATGCGCGGCCCGCTACGGATGGCTTAGTAAATGGATGCCTGACAGTTGTGAAGACCAGGAATTGATACTGAAGACGAACATTTATTCCTTATTACTGAAACTGGTTTTGCTGGCAAGTTTAAAATGTTTACAAAAAAAATAAGGCACAGTTTATTGGTTTCTTATTGCAATAAAACCCAGAATATCAGACAGATGCTGACCTTGTCTGTTGGTACACCTTCCTGAGGTGGCCACAGCAAGTCAGTGATGCCTCTAATCAGGGCTCTGTTGCTGAACCCGATTCTGATTCTTTCTTCCTTTAGCCTGGCAGTAGCTACAGCAGGGGTGGCCAACCCTTTCCATAGGGAGACAGGCAATGTGTGTCTTGGGCACAGTGCAGGCTGTGCTTACAACGCAGTGAAATGTTCACACTTTTGTTAGAACATCACAGAAAGCTTGGTAGACTATCTGCAGAACTGGAATGTCAAGCACTGGAATGGAACATGTGTTTAAAATGTGCCTTCTGAAACTCATTTTACGTGTCATTAATAATAAATTGGTGCTATCAATCTTAATGATGACTTTTCATTTTTACTTATCAAACTGTATTAGGCTTTTTTTATTTTGTAATATATATATATATTGTATATAGTAGTAGTGAATCCATCACATTTACACAGAGGTTCTCAACAGGGAGGGTGCAAAGCAATCCAAGGGGGCCAGAAAAAAAATTAAAAAAGGAAAACTTTTTTTCTATTATTTAAAATGTATACGTGACATGACGTTCTGTAGATGCCCCGGATTGATTCTATGGTAGTATTAAAGCAGGTTGATTCTATGGTAGTATTAAAGCAGGTTGATTCTATGGTAGTATAACCCACCCCCCAACCCCCCCTCCCCAAATGTGCAAAATGTCTTTTGTAAAAATGACTTTTACACAGCAGTGTATATCATGCAACTTAAACCTTCCTGAAGTAGACATGTAGCCAAATAACACATGAAGCTTGCAGGGGATGCAGTAACAGCCTGCTTCTGTGTGTGTGTGTGTGTGGGGGGGGGGGGGGGGTGGGGGGGGGGGGGGAATTAAACCATTTCATTTCTTCTCCCAGGGCAACACTGACCTTTCCAATGTCACCTGCAGTGTGTCCACAGCTTGTCACTCCAGCAATTATTGTCTTCACTTTGCTGCCCAAGCAATAGCTGCTCACCTAAATTCCAGTCTCATAAGAACAACCCTGCAAACGCCAGTATCTTTTTTCAAAACAGACTTTCCTTTGGCAAGTTATTTATTGGGTACAGCTAAGCTGCAGCGCCTTGTTTCCATGAGATTTACTTCCAGTGATGTTGTTGGGGCACAGCATTCATTTTTTGGAGGATAACCAACTAGTGGGGGCGCAGGTAATTTAAGTGATCCAGAATTACTTTCAGCTGGATTCTTTAAACAGGAGAATGGTATTAACACTGAAGCTTTCTGTAGTTCTAGAACAGAGCCTGAAATGTTGGGGTGTTGTGTGATACACTGGCATCATGGATTCTGCCTCCTGTTGGTGAGATGATTCATGTTTAAAATCTCTATGACTACTCCCGGCTGTTTTGCATAGTGGTTAAAAGGTTCACGCCCAGCCTCCACTCTTTTGCATTGGTGCAGTGATTTGATCTCATAGATCTGCTACAGGCGATGGTCGATGTTAAAGGGGAAGAATGTAACAGGCATTTATTGATTTTTTTTTTTTTTTTGAGAAACATAAGAAGTCTGTCTGCATGTAATCCTCTTCCACCATTGTAGGATCATCATTCATCAGACATCAAAGTCAGCTTAGTTTTCGATCACCTTCATGGTCAATGAGGCTTCGCACAAAGGAGACCATGCATTACCTCCCCCCCTATGCATCTAGCTTGTCAGTTTGTTGATTGAGGTGGTATGTTCGTTGGAGTGAAAACTGACTTTATAATTACAAGATCTTCATTTAAGCAGTGGGAGTGTTTGCTCTGTTTATTTATGCTTTATTGTTATTTCAGTGTGATGCCTCAATAATTTCCAATTTAAATGCTGTTCACAAAAGCTTCATTATATTTATATATATATATATATATATATATATATATATATATATATATATATATATATATATTTCCATTATAAGATCAACTTGAAGCTGTCTTCATGACTAACAATGCTTTCTGTACTTCAATACAGTACAGAGTTCATAAAAAGGTCCACAGTACAACTGCAGTTATTGCTTTTCAATGCGATTGTGCATCTAAAAAGCTGCTTGTAACAATCACTGCTCAAACTACTCATTGAGAAAAAAGCACCTAGTTAACTGCTGGAGATATTGTGCTCATATTTCGAACAACGGTCTAAATATGTAGTGCAGTTGCTGTTGCTTGGAAATCTCCGGGAAGTGCATGGTTCAATTGCCTTTATTGGCTGTGCAGGGAGAGTAGTTGTGAACTGACTCGCAGCAATTATTTAGTGATAAGACACCTTTCTCAAAATGCACTGGCTCTCAAGGCCAGCTGTGTTACTTGACATTCCTTTTTAGCTGATATTGTGTAACTCTAAGAAACTCAGGGGCTGATCTGATCAACCACTACGCTGCTGAACTAAGCTCTGAACAGAAACTGATATACCTGAGAATGTTGAGTAATATCCATCTTAGGACACTTTGTGCTTTAATAAGACATTTTTAAACACCTTCTAAAAAGCATACATTTTACCATTTGTGGCTGTGTGTTCTCTTATTATTTTTAATTAATTCCATGTGCGGCCTATTAATGTAATCAATTAAATTAGAAAAACACTAATTTGCCTAATATATATATATATATATATATATATATATATATATATATATATATATATATATATATATATATATATATACAGTGCCTTGCAAAAGTATTCAGACCCCTGACCAATTCTCTCATATTACTGAATTACAAATGGTACATTGAAATTTCGTTCTGTTTGATATTTTATTTTAAAACACTGAAACTCAAAATCAATTATTGTAAGGTGACATTGGTTTTATGTTGGGAAACTGAAATATCTTGCTTGCATAAGTATTCAACCCCCACACATTAATATTTGGTAGAGCCAACTTTTCGCTGCAATAACAGCTTTAAGTCTTTTGGGGTAAGTATGTACCAGCTTTGCACACAGTGTCAGAGTGATTTTGGCCCATTCTTCTTGGCAGATTTGCTCCAGGTTGTTCAGGTTGGTTGGACGACGCTTGTGGACCGCAATTTTCAAATAGTGCCACAGATTCTCAATGGGATTGAGATCAGGACTTTGACTGGGCCACTGTAGGACATTCACCTTTTTGTTCTTGAGCCACTCCAATGTTGTTTTGGCCTTGTGCTTGGGATCATTGTCCTGCTGAAAGGTGAATTTCCTCCCAAGCTTCAGTTTTTTAGAGGACTGAAGCAGGTTCACTTGCAGTATTTCCCTGTATTTTGCTCCATCCATTCTTCCTTCAATTTTAACAAGATGCCCAGTCCCTGCTGATGAGAAGCATCCCCACAGCATGTTTCCACCACCACCATACTTCACTGTAGGGATGGTGTGTCTTGAGGCATGGGCAGTGTTAGGTTTGCGCCACACATAGCACTTTGAGTTTTGGCCAAAAAGCTCTATCTTGGTCTCATCTGACCACAAAACCTTTTCCCACATCGCAGCTGGGTCACTCTCATGCTTTCTGGCAAACTCCAGATGTGCTTTCAGATGGTACTTTTTGAGTAAGGGCTTCTTTCTTGCCACCCTCCCATACAGGCCAGTGTTATGCAGAGCTCTTGATATGGTTGACTGGTGCACCATTACTCCACTCCCAGCCACTGAACTCTGTAGCTCCTTCAAAGTGATTGTTGGCCTCTCTGTGGCTTCTCTCACAAGTCTCCTTCTTGTTTGACCATTGAGTTTTGAGGGACGGCCTTTTCTTGGCAGTGCCTGGGTGGTGTGATGCAACTTCCACTTCCTGATTATTGATCCAACTGTGCTCACTGGGATATGCAAACACTTGGATATTATTTTGTACCCTTTCCCTAATCTATGCATTTGTATTTCTTTATCTCTAACTTCTGTAGAATGCTCTTTGGTCTTCATTTTCCTTCAGATTCACAGCCTGACCAATGATCCTTCAACAGTGGGGTTTTTATCCAGAAAATGTGACAGCAACTTTAATGGTTCACAGGTGGAGGCCAATGGTAAGGTAATTGTGTCCTCATTAGGGCAATTTCTTTCATCGGTGTAAACTGGGAGCTTCCACAGCACAGGGGTTCAATACTTATGCAAGCAAGATATTTCAGTTTTTTATTTTTCTTAAAAATATTTCCCAACATAAAACCAATGTCACCTTACAATAATTGATTTTGAGTTTCAGTGTTTTAAAATAAAATATCAAACAGAACGAAATTTCAATGTACCATTTGTAATTCAGTAATATGAGAGAATTGGTCAGGGGTCTGAATACTTTTGCAAGGCACTGTATATATATATATGACCTTGTGTTAATAGAGCATCCAGTATAGATAAGTAAATGAAATAAAGCTGCAAGACTTAACCATTGTGCATGATATGATTTATGCTGTAGAGGGGTGGCAAATCTGATAAGCGAAATGCATTATCTGACTAGGTAATTGCATCCTAACAACACTAATATCCTTGGAGGAGTTTTAGACCATATTTTAAGAAACAGAATATGAAGGATGAGCTGGCTATCAAGTGTGAAAAAAACATCTTTACAAGTAAAAACAAAGTGTTAAAGCAGGGTAGCAGTGCATTCATCTTCTCAAGCAGCAATGAAGCATACGCTTTAGTGGTGGAACATTTTTTAACGTTATGGGTCTAATGTGCAATAGGAAGTAAATGCTAATACATCTATCTGTCATCTATCTATCATTCCTTATCCTGGATCTAGATGAAACATCATGCAGGTGATGCATCTAATGCTGATGAAATTGTACCTGCTGCTGAGGATTTCTGTGATAAGGTGCAAAGGCTCATTCACACCCCATTGTTAATTTCAGGTTACCTTTCTATCAAGGGTTTAATGAGTCCTCCGACGCATTAAACTGCCTGCTTTTGTCACAATGTGTAAGATATATAAAGAAAAAGGTTTATGTTTATACGCCATGCTTAGGAGGTGCGTGATGATTGTGAGAGTAATGATTCGAAATGCAACCAGCAGAACAGATTTGTGAGCTGTTTTCCCCTAGTTTTAAGTCTGTATTTCAGATTTTATTTGTAGATTTTATTGTTGTTGTGGACTTTGTCTGTCACTGTAGCTGCTGTTCTGTCCCGATGGCAGCGCGCTGTGTTTATACATTTTTAGAATGGGAAACGGTGATGCAATTTGATTGTAGTTGTTTAATGTGACAGTGTGGTGCTGTGAAACTCAGGAAAGAGTAAAAATGCATCACTCTGATTGGCTGAAACACTTTACAGCATGTTGATGCGGAGTCGTTATCGGCAGGAGATGGGATGTGGGTGTGGTTAAGTTTTGCGTACCATGTGAAAGATTTCTGGGGCGCTCCTGACTAAAAACAACATCACTACAAAAAACAACAGCATACATTTGCACGAAACAGATGCAACCCCATTTCACTGATATGATGAACTTGGAGCTCATAATGACTAACTAGGGGATTTGATATTTGCTGAGCATTTTAAACTGATCTCTTTTTTTAAATATATCTCTATGGCGTGTACTACCATTAACAAAAACAAGCAACGTTTGTTAATGCTTTATTAAGTTTGTTGTTAAAAGTTAATGGAGCAAAAAGAAAACAGCAACCCTTATAGTACACGACCTACATTATTTCTATTGTAAAATACGGATGGGATCTAATTACAGTATCTGGTGCATTCCTGGCACATGAGAATGTAGATGCACAACATGAAATATTAAATTTACTTTGTGTGTCTAAACTTCTATGAAGCATAAAAAAATTTGATTTTTTTTTGTTCTCTTTATCGATTAATGGGTGCTTTTAGTTTATTGTAAAAACGGCATGTCACTGACATTTTGTAAATTAGAGGCTGGTTTGATATGTGGCTGGTTGCATTTCATTAAAAAAAAATCTAGCTCAATGGTAAGTCAGTGTTGTGTGTAAAATATTTAATTTACCTAGATAGATATTCAATATTTAAAAAAAAAAAACACATTTCAATGTTTTTGGTAAATGTTGTTTTACGCAGTCAAATGGCGCCACTTCCTCTCATCTCACAGATGCATTGCTTTGTAATCTCATTTATCTGAAACTTTTATAAAATAAATGGATTGCAGGGTCAATTTTCTCTGCTCACACCTGATGCTGTCAAAATGATAACTGACCTTGCGTGCCTTTGTATTATTTTTTTAGAACGTTTGCATTTGTGCCGCAGACCTAGATGTTATTAAGAAGCCAAAAGCCTACAACCTTTATGCTGCAGGAGAGAAATGCCGAGGGAACCTTGGGTAATGAATATTTCAGGAGGCAAGGCATTCTGGAGCAGCCGGAGCTGCCTGCCAAGGAGCAAAATCACTGCAAACCATTCGGCAGAAGATCCAGTCCTTGCCTGTTCTCAAATCTAATAATGTGTCTTAAACCATGTTTTTTTTTTTTATTCATTTTGAGTAATCTATCTTCTTGTATTGCTGTACTTGGATCTATTTAGTCAGGTATGTTTATCAAGTTATCTCAGGACATCTTGAAAAGCCATGTAGAGATATTAGATAAAGTAAGATGGATACTGTATTTTCTCTCAAACACATTGATCTGGAGATTCTATACAAAATGAAAGACTCTATCTGGTTACTTTATCTCAGAGTGCTGCAGTTTATCTAGCATGTGCTAAAAGCTTCTTGATTACGCGATGCCAGGAACCGTTGCACAAGTGCAAGAGATCTGTTAGGACAACTGCTAACTGCATCACTTTGATCTGATGACAGGTTCTCTTTAAACGTAACTTACTTACAGTACAATAGCACTTTATTATTATTATTATTATTATTATTATTATTATTATTATTATTATTATTATTATTATTATTATTAATAAGCCAAAGCTGAATGGCTTTTGTCAGTTTGACATCGCCTTTAGATTTCCTGCTATCAAGAATATTATCGCACAGTAAACAATGCAAGACAAGGAAAAAAGAAGAGAGAAAAGAAGATCTCAATGAGAAAAAGCAGTCAGGACAGAATAATGTGAAAGCATTAGTGATCTTACATCTTTACAGAGCACAGTGGAAGCTCTACCATTTTCAGTAGAGCACGACTCTGGATGTGTGTGTTATACAGTCCCTAGCAACAGTGATTGATCTTATAATGCAGAATGTCTGCTGTAGTAAGATTTCAAGGAGCTTACAGCATTAGAGACATTCAATGTCCCAATTTACCCAGTTTAAAGGGCTAATACAGTGCCTTGCGAAAGTATTCGGCCCCCTTGAACTTTGCGACCTTTTGCCACATTTCAGGCTTCAAACATAAAGATATGAAACTGTATTTTTTTGTGAAGAATCAACAACAAGTGGGACACAATCATGAAGTGGAACGAAATTTATTGGATATTTCAAACTTTTTTAACAAATAAAAAACTGAAAAATTGGGCGTGCAAAATTATTCAGCCCCTTTACTTTCAGTGCAGCAAACTCTCTCCAGAAGTTCAGTGAGGATCTCTGAATGATCCAATGTTGACCTAAATGACTAATGATGATAAATAGAATCCACCTGTGTGTAATCAAGTCTCCGTATAAATGCACCTGCACTGTGATAGTCTCAGAGGTCCGTTTAAAGCGCAGAGAGCATCATGAAGAACAAGGAACACACCAGGCAGGTCCGAGATACTGTTGTGGAGAAGTTTAAAGCCGGATTTGGATACAAAAAGATTTCCCAAGCTTTAAACATCCCAAGGAGCACTGTGCAAGCGATAATATTGAAATGGAAGGAGTATCAGACCACTGCAAATCTACCAAGACCTGGCCGTCCCTCTAAACTTTCAGCTCATACAAGGAGAAGACTGATCAGAGATGCAGCCAAGAGGCCCATGATCACTCTGGATGAACTGCAGAGATCTACAGCTGAGGTGGGAGACTCTGTCCATAGGACAACAATCAGTCGTATACTGCACAAATCTGGCCTTTATGGAAGAGTGGCAAGAAGAAAGCCATTTCTTAAAGATATCCATAAAAAGTGCTGTTTACAGTTTGCCACAAGCCACCTGGGAGACACACCAAACATGTGGAAGAAGGTGCTCTGGTCAGATGAAACCAAAATCGAACTTTTTGGCAACAATGCAAAACGTTATGTTTGGCGTAAAAGCAACACAGCTCATCACCCTGAACACACCATCCCCACTGTCAAACATGGTGGTGGCAGCATCATGGTTTGGGCCTGCTTTTCTTCAGCAGGGACAGGGAAGATGGTTAAAATTGATGGGAAGATGGATGGAGCCAAATACAGGACCATTCTGGAAGAAAACCTGATGGAGTCTGCAAAAGACCTGAGACTGGGACGGAGATTTGTCTTCCAACAAGACAATGATCCAAAACATAAAGCAAAATCTACAATGGAATGGTTCACAAATAAACATATCCAGGTGTTAGAATGGCCAAGTCAAAGTCCAGACCTGAATCCAATCGAGAATCTGTGGAAAGAACTGAAAACTGCTGTTCACAAATGCTCTCCATCCAACCTCACTGAGCTCGAGCTGTTTTGCAAGGAGGAATGGGCAAAGATTTCAGTCTCTCGATGTGCAAAACTGATAGAGACATACCCCAAGCGACTTACAGCTGTAATCGCAGCAAAAGGTGGCGCTACAAAGTATTAACTTAAGGGGGCTGAATAATTTTGCACGCCCAATTTTTCAGTTTTTTATTTGTTAAAAAAGTTTGAAATATCCAATAAATTTCGTTCCACTTCATGATTGTGTCCCACTTGTTGTTGATTCTTCACAAAAAATTACAGTTTCATATCTTTATGTTTGAAGCCTGAAATGTGGCAAAAGGTCGCAAAGTTCAAGGGGGCCGAATACTTTCGCAAGGCACTGTATCTACCCCCATTCTCCCTCTGCCGCAACCAGCAACCAGTGGACTGAGCTCCAGGACTAAAGGTCAAACTTGAGGTCAGAACTACTATTGAATATTGAGCCCATAGTGGACTCGACTACACAAGCCAATCGAAAGCATTTCTTTACCTCTGTATTACCTCTGTCCCCCTTTTTTCCATTTCATAAGCAAGGGTGCAGCTGCGTATATGAGAAACTGATATGGAGGCTTGTGTTGTCATGGTTGTGGAGTTCTCTGACCTTATTCAGGAAGTATTTCTATTTACTTCTACATGCTTTATCACTTAAGGTTTTGCCTAATTATACTTTGTTTCTTTCAAAGCAAACCGTTTTTATCAATAAAAATAATAAATAATCCGAGTAAGGTCAGAGGTCCCTCTAGTAGCCATGGAAACACACACCCAGAGCTACCGCAGCATTTTAGATAAAATCAGAGGCCAGCTAAAGCAGCTGATTGATTGCAATAAGAAACTGAAAGTAATACATTGAAAACGATTCTAAACCTAATAAACATATGTGCTGTGACTTCAGCGCCATCAAAATGTTAATGCAGCACCATTCACTCGGTTGTTTTTTTATTTGTATTTTTTGTTGCATTGACACTGGAGTGGCTTTTTTAAATGTGTTTTGTTTTTGTTTTTAGGAAGGTGGACAACGTGGACAACATACAGTAACCCTTAAACATATACGCCGGAAATCTATCTATCAAATATCCAAAATACTGTACGGAGGAAAACTATCACTTTGCCCTCCTAATTGACCTTTATATTAAACATGAGCGGGGTATTGATTTTTATTATTTTTTGTGTAGTTTACATCATTTTGATTATAGTTTAACCTTGCCATCGTAGATGAAATACTAAAGATGTTTTAACAACCTGGTCTTTAAAGTAGTGGGGTTCCGAAAAGTATAGCATCACACGCCCCCACGTGTTGCTACAACTGTTTAAATAACGTACCTGTAATTTTTCTTTTCATTGTTAACTTCCTGACAACTTTTTACCCTTAGAACTTTAAAGTCTGTTTCAAAGTTTTTTTCAAAATGTCCGCTCTAGTGCCCTGATAGTGTAAGGATTATTGCCCACATTGTCAAACAGGTAACAGCCAGAATGGTCCATGATGTGGTATGGAACAGAAAAGCCAAGTGATTTAGAGGACAGATCTTAAACCCCAGTCCACTAGAGTGGACATTTTGAAAAGAGCTTTGCAACAGACTTTTAAGTTATAAGTGTAAACCGTTGTCAGAATGTAAACAATGAAAATACATATTACAGGTCTGTTATGTAAACAGTTGTAGCAACATGTGGGGACGTGTAACACTATATTTTTCAGAACCAAGCTACTTACTCTTCATGGGTAATGCAAATTCACCTTTAAGTAAAGCTGTCTGGCTTTTTTTATTGTTCTGCACGGATATTGACATGCGGCGATTATAGTACAATTTGATTGCTTTGTCTTTTAAGGTGGTGAGACTTTATGGAAACCATTCTGAGTTTCCGGAGCTAATGAGTTTATTTAAATGCAAATTCAATTTAATTGATTTTATTTTTCCAAACCTTGGAAGACCAGGCACAATGTATTTTTAAATGAAGACATGAATATTAAAATAGGATTTTATCAGTTAAAAGACTACAGCCAACTGATGTTTATTTATTTTGTTTGGGTAAATTATTATTATTATTATTTCTATTTATTTTGACGTACATGTGTCAGCTTTGTTAGAAGATGGAATGAAATTTGAGAATGCATTTGAAATAATTAAGTCACTAACACATGAAAGACTGGTAGTTTGCTTGTTTTTTAATTCTGAAATATAAATCAGTACAGATAAAACTAAATAGAAAGGGTTTTAAATGGGAGTCAGTCTGCTTTTTATTTAAACAATATGGCACCTTGTATTTCCTTTTTTTCATGTGCTGATATGAAATTACACTTCCCAAGGGTATGTTTAATATTAAAGTCTCTTAGAAAGTTAACACAATTTTTAGACCCTATTTTTAATTCAGAACAAAAAAAAACAAATGTGATGCATAAGGCATAACTGTGTTTTTCTTTTTTCCAGAATCCCTCTACACCTGAAATGAATGCAACTTGCTTACCTTCCAGGTGTTCTGGAGATCACGGGGCGGCCTGTGCTGCCGCTGTCAAGCCAATTGCGTATTTTCATCTGCTGTATCTTAGCAACAGACGTTACCTGAGTGGTAGGGTTCCATGACGAAACACCAGCGGGAGAGCGGTGGCAAGATAGTGGGTAAAACGTAAGTGTTTCAAAATACACTGTGTGGTTCCACAACAATTACCTCCTAATACACAACCTTGTGTGCAAATGCACTGCAACTACACCACCGTCTGTGCAATTCCTGTGTCACTACACAGCAACTACTGTGCAGTCATGGTACTTAACGCAAAGTGGAACCAACGCGTCACAATCAAATTTGACAAGTAACCTTCCTGGAAGAGCCCTTGTACTTCTAGCTTCTACTCCAGGTGGGGGGGGGGCTGTCAGCACCATTCCTCTCCAGGTTTAACAGGTACAATGAGATCACTAACTACCTCAGGGTCTGAATGGAGGTTTAATTTGTCTTTATCATACAATAGAGAATAATGCAGGCAACTGATCAGCCTCAAATGGCACCATAACCTGTCTTAATGTCTTAAACATTTTGCTGCAGGCATTTCCATTTGGACTGAATAATAGAGAGATTTAAAAAAAACTGGGACAGCCAACTACATTGATGGCTGCTGTGACCATTTGATGCTGCTTTGATGTGTTTAATGGGATTTTCTTTTACAGATTTAACATATGCACCTGATGCCCTAGTCCTGTGGCCACTGCCAGAGATCCATTGGAACTTCCAATGTTTTTGCCAGCAGAATAGTGTGTCTGTGGTAATGTGGGTGTTTTCATTACAGATCTTTCAATTGCTTGATGAGTCACCTCATTGCATGGTTTGTCAATAACCTTGTGTATCACATCTCCAGTTCTAAAGTGTTCAGTTTTAAATGGGACCTCAAAATGGCAACCAACGAATAGAGAACTATGCTTGTCAAAGTGACTTGCTGTAGCTCATTCTGGAAGTTTTAGAAGAGTTCTAGAACTTGATTTGGAAGCTTGAACACTGAATCTACTAACAGTCTGTATTAATACCGTGGATCAAACCTGTCCCCCCTGGGTATGTTGGGTTATTCAGTAGATGATGATAATGGAGTGAGAGATTTTGTAAAGCCACTCAGTGGTAATGCATTCTGAATCATGTTTTATTAAACTTCCACAAGAAATTCCATATCTTGTGCGTGAGGGAGTTTGCATAAGGTGGACGATACAAATATTTAAACAATCTGACGAGGGAAATTATATACCATCTTCATTTCACTCTCCACGGAGTCTCAATATTTAAATCTTGTGTTTCTACTAGGAGCTAATAAATATGATTTTTGGGGGATTGTTATCTTATGACCTAGATATTTATTTGAAGTCTTGTTATGTAAAAAGTGTTTTGGATGATATTAAAACTGAATGAAATGTATTTCACCCTCCCAAGTGATTCACGAAGATACTGAGCAACAACAGTGAACGCCTGGCCCAATCAAAACTCAGATCCAAACCATAGATGGAGGGTTAATTATTGTGGATTTTAGCTATTGTGAGATCTGGAATCTCGAGTTTAATTATCATTTCGTGGATTTGCTGTTCTGAGCATTTTAATTTCAACTTTTCTTCTCTCAACTTCAGACAGAGTGCAGGTGACTTATTAACCTTTACATCATCATAAGTTGACAAAACATGAAGCACTGGGATGTGAGGACAATGTGTTTCCATAGTAACCTGGTTTTAAAATTTTAAACTTGGGTGTCTTTTAAAGAATGCCAGCTACTGACATTTTATATGGAGCTTTTTCATCTATTTTTCAAAACATAAAAACAACATCTTCACAATATCCATTTACATCATTGACCAGGGTTGTTTTTTTATGATTGTTTTAAGTGTTTTTGTCCTGTTTGAATGATTTATCTACTTTTGCCATTGATTGTATAATGTAATTTCTTGCTGCCTTCTACCAGGAGCCCCTGATTAAATAAATAAATGTGGTTAGGCACTCTGTGAAAAACGTCTTTCATTTTCTATGAAAGGGTGAGATTGTAATTGGTTACTTGGTAAAATGAATGCTGTTCTGATGGATTCCCCAGGATATTTTCTTATTTAGCATGCTGTAAAACAAAAGCTTGTCATACTAATGTATATTTCATGCAAGGTTCCCAGGGCGAGTCCATAACAATACACCATAGTTTTTTAAAGGGTGTCCTGCATGCAACAGGCATCATTCCCAGAATAAAAATGCAATTTGTATACATGCACTCCCTTGAAGTCTCTTAGATTGAATGGCAAGCTAATGACCGAGACAGTCTTAAAACACAGATTCCTTTTGACAGCCATCAGCGTTTTTTTTCTTTCTTTCCTTTTTCTACCAAACTATGTAGTAAAGCAATTTAGATAAGCTGCTAACACACATCAAAATTGACCCTTTCTAAACTGAAATAAAGTGCTTGTTGTATTCAGCATAATCCTTCACCTCAGGCAGATAAAGGTTTAGGTGGCAAAGCTTGTTAGTGAGTATTATTTTATGTATGTATTTATTTATTTATTTTTACTTTCTTATGCATCTTAAATATAAGGCAGGAACTAATTGGACCAGCCAGTGGTCAGCTGACAAGAGAACGATTTGGTGAGAGATTGTGAGATCAAAATACACATGACGATGTCCCATCTCCCAGCTGGCACTCCCTGCGTGCTCCAGGAGTATTGATGTCCAGTAATAGTGTACCTACACAGAAAGCTGTCTATCTGTGATTTTCCAGAATCTATACTCAGAGCCTTCTGATGTGTCAGTGATTTTAAAATGGTCTACATTCAAAGACTTGTAAGCTCCTCAAATCTCTAACAATATTGAGCCCTGAAGGAAGCAGAGTTCAGATTTTAAAGTGTTATCATGTTGTATTTCTTTTTTATATTATTATTATTTACCCTGCAGAACTCTCCTGGGATAGCTAGCTAGGGGCTGATTGTTTGCTCCGATGTGCATGGTTTGAAGATCTTCTTGCTTGTGTGGAGATGGAAGTGGACATTTTATCATGAAACCATTGTATTCTTTCCAGCATCTTAAGCATTTGATGGTTTCCTCTTTATCTGTTTACTGTACTGAAGAAGAATTCCTCCCTCTTCTATCTTAACCAGATTATCCATGATTTTCTTAAACAGCAAAGCTCTGCTAAGGCTGCGTTGGTTTAGATTCGCAGAATCCAGATAATCCCTGACATAATAATTTATTGAACCTTGTGCTCCGATAGTAGGGAATCAGAAATGAGAGAGGAAGCCATAAAGCAGTGGATGTGATTTCATGTCGGTCACTGTCGGTCACTGGGGGCGTGCAAAAATAAATAAACACGATTCTGCAACAGCAAACTGTTCGAGTGAACTCTGCCTTCCTGAATCAGATGAATTTCTGAGCAAGAGGAATAAATAAATAAATAAATAAATAAATAAAAACTGCAACTCAAGCAGTGTAATCAACCAGAGCAATTTGGGAAACAGGGTTCTGGAGTCTGATTAAGGATGCCAGCCAGATGTGTGAGCAAATACCTAATCTTGTTGTTTCCGGCTCAAAAACTGCAGGCAGAGCTTGGTGATTTATTATCAAAACGTTGAACCTATTATTATAGTCCGACCTCCGAGTCCTGATGTGTTGATAAATTAGACGCCTGCTTTTACACCACAGGGATCGAATCTCAACATCTTAAACCTTAAAGGCCAGTGTAGTCTGGATGACATGATCCTTTTTATTTTTCACTTCAACCCTTTCCTTCATTCAATATTTGATTAACACTGCTCTGCTAGGTTGCAATACAAAGCAGCTTGCTTGAGATGTCATTTATTTGCTTATTTAGTTCATCATCAGCTAGTAGGAATCACCTTACTGACACTGGTGTTAGCTTTTAAGACTTTTCATAACAGGATATGGGAGGAGGACAAAAAAAAAATAACATAATGCAATTTTTTAGATCTGTGGTGAGATTATCAAGGGCACGAATGAACGGAGCAGCAGGGTTCACCCCAGTGCTGAGTGCTGGAGGAGTTCTGAGGATAGTAAGGACTGCCCAGAGGCTGGGAGTGAACCAACGACCCTCCGCACCACAAGCAAGCGTCTTAATCACAATACAAAAGAGCCGGGCTCGTCTGAATTGTTAGAGCTTTTCACCTCATCTCATCTTACCGGCAGGGGGCATACATCAAAAACTGGCCTTTTATCTAAAAAGTGAATGCAAATAAATCATAAGGTGTGTCCTAAAATTAGCATTTCTAATGAGAGCAACACATTGATGAACAGTTATGAAAGTGTCTTGCAAAGCTCCCCATACACCACGTATTTATTTACAGGACTGATGAGTAAAGAAGCTATAAACCCATTCCTCAATCCCATTCCCCCTCACAGGATGAGAGCTTCATACACTACCATGCGTTCGTTGTCTTGGAACAGGAGATGGAAGGTTTCTGTGAGGTTGGCCATGACTGCTCCTGCTGACTTTACAGACTCAGCAGTTTTTTAATGTCAATGCCAACTTTAAATTATTCTGTCTGCTCTGTCATCCAAGATGGATTGGTTTGAAGGGGCAGGATACAGTTATGCTAGTTTTGTTGTTACAGTTCAGTAATTATGACGAAGCGTGCTCTCTCAGACTAGTCCTATAAAATGAACTGTATCTACTCTGGGAGTCTACAATCAGTAACAATTCAATCTTTAATAATTTGAGCAAAGTTATTACAAATAAGGTGTTCAATTAACTGATGGGAACACATGGCACACAGAACAGATGTGCATTACAAATGTGCTAAAGACATCTGGGTGAAGAAGACGTCCAGAACAGAATCTGATTCAAAACATTCTGCATTTTACAGTAGGTTAGCATTGGGTTGCACCAACGTGGATTAAATAAAACTCAGGTTAGTGCTAAACTAGGGTTAGTTTATCTGGGGGTTATGTTTTAATCACAGTTACATTGTACCACAACAAATTTTAACCAAGCTTAGTAAATCTTGGATTAAGCAGGTAGTCATAGATTTCTGATTAACAGTCATTATTTGCATACACTGTATTCAGCAAATGTAAATTTAAAAGCAAATGTAAACAAAAAAGAAGACTTTAAGCATAAGGAAACTTCCATTCTATTAGTTTTACTCGTTACTATTTCTCTGCTCAGGTGACACTTTCAATTAATTATCAAAAAGCGACAACATAGGCTCCACATGCAGCCTGCGGCTTTCCTACAACTCTTAACATTTTGATGGCGCATCCTAAAATATATCGTTACAGAACACTTTTGTCATTCAATTTGTGGAGTAGGAAACCTTTTTTTTTTTCATACGGTCCATTGCAAACTGTATGATTCTCACCTGTCAGATAAAAATGTACAGGATCTAGGACTCGCTGCAATCGGCACACATGGACCCTGTGTACATGTATATACTTTTAACATGCTGCATACCATTTTTTTGGTAAACAGTATGCTTTCTGAACACACCCACACACAAACACCTATGCTTGTTGTTTGTGGCAGTAACATCAATTGTTTGTGGATTGCTCCTTGTCCAAGAAATACAGTTAGTGACTTGATTATATCATGCTTTCTATTGTATAACCTCCCGTTCATAGCCCGCAGCCATCGATTCAGGCAAATGTAATTATCAGCTCAATATCTGGACATTTGAACAACAGTTTAGGTCAATAACATACTAACAATTTCGTTTTATTTCGCTGTCATGTAATGATTTATTTTCTTGGCAGTTTTATCAATATCTCATTTTTTTTTTTTTGTTGTTGTTTAACCATAATATACCACATCTAAAATAATAAAGAAAGGGGCTGAATCTAATGTTCGTGCTCCAAGATGATTTATTGCACAAAGCTGCTTTTCAAGGGAGGTGACCCCCCAGATCTTAACGGTCTGAATAACATTGCATTTTCCTCTTTATACCAATTTATATCTAACATGACAGATTGTGAATTTCTGCAAATTGTCACGCTCAGGATCCTTATTGCTTTTTTGTCCCGGCTAAGGAAAGTGATGATAATCTCTGCTGTGTTAGAATAAGTGATGGGTGAGCTAGCTTTGATTTAATCTTGGTGTTTTTCACTCAAAATAAAATGGTGTATATAGAAAGTAATACAAAAAGATTCACTTCAAGCCAACGTGTCCCTTTTATTAGCATAATCATGACAGCGTCTTTGTTTTTTTCTCTTTTCTATGCTATATTTTGTACAGCATTTACCTAAAGATAAATCTTCCATGTTGCCAGTTTTCCCATCAGCACAGGTTTACCCATCAAATGGAAATCTTGTGCAAAATGTGGATTCAAACCTAATTATAATGCATAACTGTTAAAAAACATTATTCATAACACGTTTATAGATTTTAAATAACCACTTGTTATGGATCTAAAGTGCCATAATGTAACCGACTGTACAGCTATGGCCAAAAGTTTTGCATCACTTAGAATTTTAGGATTATGACATCATTAAAAAAAAAAACTGTATGAACATAATTTTATTTAACATCATGTAATCAAAGAAACTACAAAATGATATCGCAAAAGTCTGCCATAATAGTAGTATGGAATTTCACTTTAGATTTTGAAATGTCACATCTTTACCTTTTTGTCAGTTTTTTGTTAAGTATATGGAACACTACATAGCGGAATGTAATTCAATATTTTAACGTAACATTGTTCTGCAGGGTTCATTCGACTTTATGAAGCAAAATGAGTTCATTATATAGGGTGATGCAAAACCTTTGGCCATAGCTGTAGGTAGGTAGCTGCTTTTGCAAGGAGAGGGGGGGTTGCCAGTCCCCACCTCTCTGACCCCGGTCTAACCTTTCTTGGCTTGTTTTTTAATTTTTGATCTGGAAAACTGTTTCACTCCACCACAGGTTTACAGCTGCCTGTTTCTGGAAATTGATAATCCAATCTTGTTTACGAGGAATGCATCTCCTGCACCAGGACTATTATGAGTGCAGATTGAATGTCTATAAAAATGCAAGGCAACCTCAACAGAGTTTATGCATCATGTCTGTTTTTTCAGTTTCCGTGCTAAAAATGTAATTCAAAATGTGCACCTGCCAGCTGCTGTCTTTACAAGGTTCCAATGAATACAAGTTTCTCTATCTAGTTGAGTCTGCAGCAGTTATGAAAACTGCTTTTTAATCTTTTTTTTTTCCTGCTCTGTGGTTAAATGGCCTCAATGGCTAGGTCAATGAATATTCTGGGTTTAATTAAATGTTTAAATAATTTAACCCATTTAAACAATTACTGAGTCCTGGAAGACAGAAGCCATAAACAATCACACAAATTCTGAGCATGAAAAGTGAATTACTATTATTATGTTTTTTTTTTTTTTTTTTTTACAAATATAACTTTTTGTTTGTTTGTTTTGTTTTTACAGCTGAAATTGCATTCTCTCATTTTTGTTGAGGAAAGTGATGGGCTACTTTAATAAAAGCCCTGATTCCAAAGCTCTAGCACCAGCTTCCAGTGTTGTTAACCATATCCTAAACATACATTTTTCTTTTTGTTATTAACAATGTGTATTGTCGTCTTACAAACTCACAGTGAATGAGCACCACACAATCTTAATGACTACCAAATGACTTCTAAATGTCAATGCACTGTTTTCTTGCGAGGGATTATAGCTGATAAGGCTGTTTGTCTGATTCCCCTTCTTTCTGAGGAGTTATTGCTGTATCCCAGGTGTGACGATTCAGATCGAGGGTTTCTCAGGCCCTCCTCTTTGATTAGCCGATCCCTGTTGATATGACATGTCAGCTGGGTTTAACCTGAATACCATAGCAACTACCTGGCCACCTCTGCTTTTAGCTCTATAGCAAACAAATGACTGATGGCAGGGTATTGCTTCAGTCAGGAAGATGGAGACAAAATCCCTTTACCTCTAAAGGTAACTGTTAGTATGAGATAATGGAACCTGTTGTTGTTCTGCGTCCAGTTTTTGATAGCTCGAATTCTTTCATGTTAAACATCTTATTGTGTGTTTTGGCATTAGAGAATATTCTCTATGTGAATGAATATTTGTTTTACACTGCATATCTTGTATTTATGAAATCTTTTTGCAAGTAAATCTTTTGCAACTAATTAAATAGTACTATAAAAACATATTTAATTTCTAGCGATATCATTTTTTTTGTTTTTATTTTACTCATATATAAAGCAATATATTTAATATTGTTATTATCATATCCACGAGTCTCGTGATTGCAAATGCATATCAATTCCTTACCTCTATATCACAAGTGCCGTGTTTCACATACCCCCCCAACAAACACAAACACAGTAACACAGCATTGCACAGACAGGGGCACAGTGCTGATTTGCCATACTTCCTCAGTTCTTTTCACAAGGGCACACAGCCTCAAGCCAGAGCTGCCCTGCACATCTTTCACACCTGGCAAACACACAAACCCTGTCTGTTTGTTTCTTGTTGAAACACCTCAGAGGTTCAAAACCATGTCAGTCAGCACACAAGGAGCTGTAAATCACTTGAAATAAGCACGGTAGACAGAGTGGAATCATTTTTTCATCTTACTGTACATCACTGCATAGTACAGCTATGGGCAAAAGTTTTGCATCACCCTGTAGAATTAACTCATTTGGCTTCATGAAGTTGAATGAAACCTGCTGAATAATGTTACGTTGACATATTGTTTTAATTATGTCTCAGTCTTAACATTCGAGGTGATGCTAAACTTTTGGCCAGAGCTGTACATGGTTCTTATACATGGACGCTGTATACTCCAGTGCTGATGCACCAGCCATTGCTTGTTTTAATGCATATTTAAATGTAATCATTGCAGTACCCTGGCAGGAGAAATAAGACCCTTCTCAGTTCATATACTTAAAAAACACAGCTGATTTGAAAGTCCTGACATTCAAAAGGATATGTGCCGATGGAATAATGAGAGCCTTTATGTGGAAGTGACTATGGCTGTGTTCTGCCAAGTCTGAGGTGCTGCATGACAAGTTGTTTAGAAGTGACGGTGCTATCAAAGATTTATACAGATGCTTCAATATCAGAATTACATTACTTGAGTGCATGTGAGGATAGGTTACTGTTTTATTTTATTTGTGGAACATTGTATTGACAATATCACAATTAATGCATATACATTTATTATTATTATTATTATTATTATTATTATTATTATTATTATTATTATTATTGCGCTGTGGTTACACTGTAATTGCATGCATGGTTATATACAGTAGTTATTACATTATAAAGACATAACCACATGTGTAATTGTTATTATAAATACTTTGTGTAAGGTGTTATCTAGTTTTAATATGTCTATTTTGTTCTTTTTTGGGGGAAGAGACTGGATTACACTTTTGTACCATGGTGTGGGGAAAACAAAGTTGAATGAACTTTCACAAAGCCACAGTTGTTGTTAATAACTACAGGTTAGGGAATGAATACTTTCTAATACATTCTATAACAGCTGTTCCCATAATTCTAACTTGGCTGTTTGTGTACAGATGGAGTGTTCTGATCAGAATGCTAATGCAAAATGTACTGGAAAGCTTTTAAAAAAACGAGTGATGTCACCACTTCATATGAGAGAGGATTAATGTTCTCTGCAGTTAGACTGCATCCTCTGAGAAAGGTCCGAGCACTCATTGATCTAAATATGCAAGATTTATTTAATTATGTTTTTATTTCTTCTTCCCTTATTTGGTAACAAATAGGCTGCAGATGATATCCCTTTTTCTTTACTTTTGGTTGATAGTAATAAAAAAGAGTTACAAGTAAAACAATGCAGAAAACAAGATACTGTGTTTAAAATCAAGAAAAAACAATAAAGAATATATGATTGGTATATGATTGAACACATATACCACTGCCATTTAGGTTGATGGAAAAATAAATGTGCAAGCATGTACACCAAACACACTTTTGCTGTAGGGTGACAATGCCCAACGATCTTGCATTGATGTTTCAGCATGAAGAGATCATTACACAACCTGTTTCTGGTGCTGTACTTTCCAACTAAATGTGCAGGAATTTTGATAAGCCTTGTTTGAAAATGGAAAGCAAAAACAACATTTAAACATGCTAAATATTCATAGAGATGTTTGGATGGAGGCTATTTCTCTGGAAACGGTAGAGAGACTCATGACTGTGAATTACCTACAGGTGCCCTAAAGCAAGTTTGGAGTATTTTTGTACTGTCCTAGACTGGTGTGTGTTTACTTGCATAGAGACTGCTCTGCATGCTGTAGCAATTAAGCCCACAAGTTTGGTGTGGAATACCCTCCAGCCCCCGCCTTCACTCCTTCATCAGCTGCTCCTGGCTTTCTTTATTCTTTATAAAAAACGATTCGTCAACATTCCATGAAATATTCAATGTTTCTTTCTTTTCACTGAAGACTAGTCTTAAAGAAAATAAGTAAATCCTGCTGCAGATTTGGCAGGTTTTTGATCCTAAAAGCATGCCAATTAAACGGCCTATCGATCCCTGGACTGGGGATAACAAGGCTCGGAGCACTGCAAGGCTTTTGTACAGCACTTCTGTTTTTCAGTGGTCTCTTTTAGCCTGGTAATTGCAGTATGTATCGATACCTCTTGTTAAAGCCTCTTTTGTTAAATGATAGCTGCATGGTTCCATGTTATTTGCTGTTTTTGCTGTTGTTTTCCTGCTGCCACTGGTTTTCAAATCAATTTTTATTCCCATTATTAGCATTGCAAGCATTACCACTGGTCCCATTTCATCATTACACTGTGCTAAAGATCTTTTTTGTTACTGGCGTATAACCCTGTAGTTAAAAGTCATGATTGTTGTTTTGAAACCCTGGTGTACAGGATTAGGGTTTAGTCAGAGATAAGATAAAGGTAAGTGTAACAGTAAGGGCAAGGATAAGGGTTAGGGTATGATTAAAGTAAGGTTAGTAAGGGTTAAGGTTAAGGATAGGCTTAGGGTTGGGGTTAGGAAAGGGTTACGGTTATGGTTAGGTAACCATGTGGGTTTAGGGATAGGACTAGGGTTTGAGTAAATATTAGAGTAGTAGTAAGGGTTAGGCTACCTTATCACTTCTGAGTGTAGCTATACAATTAGGGTGGAAGTGATCTGCAGCACAGTAAATGAGGAAACGATTTGGTATCAATAAGCGGCAGCAATTGTTTTCAATCTATCGTGCACGTATGCAACGAACGGTGGTCCCGCTCTGTTAGTTCTTATTTAAGGACATGAGTACGCTCTACACAGAGCCTCACAAGGAGATCAAAGTCTTTTAAACCCAGTCCAGTAACTCATATGCTGCTACTGTATCTGTCCTGGAGTCCTTCCCCTCTTGCTGCTAATACTCTTCATACATCATTAAGGGATGTGTTGCTCTAATAGTCTCTGATCTACATTAAAATACCCATTAGTAAAAAAAAAAAAAAAAAAAAAAAAAAACCTTAAAAGGCTACCGTTGCCTTTTTTGCATTATACACATCAGTATTTAGAAGTTTCAAACATATTTGGACACAATCATTGAAAAAAAAAAAAAAAACACAAATTAAACCCTTGGCATGCAAGGCAGCCATTGACACGCCATGAGTAGCACAGAACTACCAGGCAATGCTGTGGAATTCCTAGGAAATAGCACAGAACTACCAGGCAATGCTGTGGAATTCCTAGGAAATAGCACAGAACTACCAGGCAATGCTGTGGAATTCCTAGGAAATAGCACAGAACTATCAGAAAAGAGTTAGGGTTAGGGTTAGGGTTAGGGTTATATCATGCACAGATATTTACACATTAAGTACATTGTTACTATGCATAATCACATTATAATAAGGTGTAAGTGCACATGTATTTACTAAGTAACGTCTACGTAAACACACAGTAATTAGAGACACTGAATGTAAAGTGTTACCCAAACAAGCCTGTGGGCAGCAATCAGGATCATCTGTAGAAAGCCAACTGTGAATCTTGTTCTTTCTTTAGAGTGCTGGGTGCATTTATATACCATTCAGAATTTCAATTGATATTTTACTCCTTTGTTGTGGTGCACAGAAGTTTCTAAAATGAAGCAGTACCTTCGGAAGGCGTTTGAACTGTCTGGAAACCCTGCAATGCCAAACATGTCACGACTATGCAAATATGTGTTCCAATCATTTCCAGTTTAACAGACAATCATTTTTTTTTTATCATTATTATTATTAAAAATGAGTGAAAACAAATCTTGTTATTTCAGGAATGTTGGTAGCCTTTGAAGGAGGGAGTACTTTTATTTTTGTAACACAAGAGATCTAAGAATCGCTTAGGGCTGCCTGCAGGAAATGTAAAGGAATTGCTCCCTACAACTGTCACATGAAGGCATTTTTCTTTTCATTAGTATGCAGCAGCCTAAAGATTTGCTCTGTTACGGCTGTTGTATTAGCTACCCACAAGGCACAGACTAAGCCAGAGCATCTGTCAGGTCTGAATTTGACATTTTCTTCTGCCATCCTCATAAAGCATTATCAGGAGTAACCTCGGATATTCCTCTGCTACAGTCTGATGGCTTGGTATGAATACAAATTTACCAGGATCAAAACTATTTTAGAATTAAACGAGACATTTCTTGTCTTTTCTTCTTCTTCTTCTTTTTCTTTTTCTTTTTTTTTTACTTTAGCTTTGGTTCTCTGTAGTGCTTCGATGTGTTTATGAAGTGCATGACAGCTTGTGAAAGCTCTTGCCAATTTATTATTTTCTTGATCATTTTTCAAAGTTTTTTTGGTTTCACATGCCACCTTTGATTTACTACTTAAGTGCTGTGACTAACCATGGGTAATATCCGCTTGGTAAGTAAGATTTTTAACATTGCACATGTTAATCCCATGGCTTTCCCTTGCTTCTTTAATAACTTCTTCTGATGTTAGGAATAGCAAGGACATGCACAGGGTGATCCTGTCTTCAAGTTTCTCCTGCTCTTTTGGTTTTCCAGATCACTTTCTTTGAGATGAAGCATCTGTCTCTGTGTCTTCATGTCGACTTGAGTTTCTGTTGACAGCTGGCTGTTTCCCCTTAGTCAGGATCAGAACCCATTTGGGAGCTACATTGTGAATTGACTAATGTCCTTGCCGTTAGAGAATTCTTGCGTCAGATTCTTTCATGTGAGCCATACTGCTGTTCTGGACCATCTTATTGCTTGATGGTGCAGTGAACATTGAGCTATAAAGTCACCCTACTAAAGTTTTATTTCGTGAGCATTAGTTATGTGTTTAATCAAGTTCATGCAAACATGGAATCTATAAGAGGCCATGGTTTACCAGCCTATGTATACATGGCGATTCCCAATCCTGGTATACTGTGACTGCAGTCTCATTAAACAAACATTATAATGGTTACCATTGACAGAAGCGTTTAGTAAATGACTGATCAAAGTCAGACAGAGCAGAGGCAGCGTTTACCTGACTAGTACTTGGTATCTAATAGCTCAAACTAGAGGGCTCACTGAGTATACTTGGGGAAAACTATGTCAAGTATAAAAACCTTGACTCAGTCTCACAGGTTATCTGCTAGAAAGACTCCTTACACACTTTATGTTACTATAAACCAGAACTTCAAAACTCTTAATCAGATTTGTAAGGTACAAATTACAGGAAACATAACCAAGAAGACAAACGTTTCAGCTAGTGCCTTATTCAGCATACCCTATCAACCCTTTACAACAACCAGTACAGGGAGATTAGGTATGTCAGAACTGAGAGGTGCTCCTTTTATTCGGATAGCTTGACTGTATTGGTGGCTCTAATATAACTCCTACCTTCTATTAATGCAGTTTTTTTATATACAGTGGCACTGATTTCCTCTAAAATCAAATCCTTACCACCACAATTCTCCAAACTGCACAAGGGGCAGCGCTGTGTCTGTAAACCACTCTGTGCACAGATTTATACACTAACTGACCTTCAGGCTAGTCACTTTTACACGGATTGCTTGTGTCCTCCTTCTGAACGCCCCAAAGCAGTTATGATTGGAGAAGGAATCAATTTTTGTTTGCTTTTTATTCAGTATCCTAAAAGTGGTAAAATGTATAAGAGCCTTATTAATACTGACACATAGAGTGAAATAATCCAAGCAGATCATTATCTCTAACCCCACATTATAAAACCTGTGACCCCAGGACTTAACAAGTCCTTTAACGCATCCATCGAGATTTCTTCAAACTCTCAGTGGCACGTTTAACCTCTGTTTTTAATAGGTGTCCCCCAAGCTGAGTTTCCTGACCAGAGAGGAAAGCAGAGAAAAACAATTACAATGGAAAACAGCTGTACCTGTGCTGGCCCTGTGAGCACAAAGTGAATAAACTAAATTAATAACATAAGGACATAATACAATTTACAAAGAAGAAGGGAGTATTGGACCCAGCTGCAATTGTCCAATTTATAATGTTTGATCTTGAAAGTCAATTTAAATCACACTTTTAACTTCAGGCTCAAACAATCCTCAAACTGAATTCTGCATTGTGACAGTGGGTTAAGTTATCTGGTACAGAGAATGCTGTCTTTAGGCTCTTTTGTGACATACTTGCCCTTATAGTAAAGCGGGCACCTTCAATCCCCATTGCTTCCATGTGGATATAGATAGACAAATGAATGCTTAGCCCAAACACAATCCAGTGACGATTGTTTTCCTTCCTCTACAGGGGACATTACACAAGCAGAGACACGGCTATCCATAAAAAAGACAGGTAAGCTTGGGGATGAGTGTGCAGACTTCTAATGAGCCACTACCTTTAGGACATTTACAAATGAACACAACATTAAATATGGCGCTGCTGCATGGTGCTGATGCACATTTTTGCACTGAACCAGTTTTAATGAATCCTGTCTTCAGCCTTAAATGTGCGTCATTTAAATGAATCAATTAACTTGGAGTTATTTCAGTGAGACAGTGTCTAGGATATTCATTGGGTGCTTTTAAAAAACAACAACAACAAAACAACGCAGGATTAATTCTTGTCTGTTGGAGTAGATCATGCCTGGTAGACTCTTTATTGTGTAAAATGTTAGGTCTAATGCTTTACACTCACTTTGATTAATTACAAAATCAGAAAAACTGCCACACTCATCTGTATCATTTATTTACTTCATATATATTACATATATAATCAATATTGTTTTTAATCTGTATATTATGACATCGGTTATCAATGAATCTTTATGATCTTTGGAAATCATACAAATGTATCTTGTGGCAGGGTGAGGTTCCCCTGTCACATTACTAGTAGAGTGTGTGTAATCAGCCAGGGATAGGGTTAAAGCTCAAACTGTTGCTCTAATGATGTAACCCAAGGAGACCCAGCACAACGTGGGGGCTTAGGTTTTAACAGCTGTGACTTTCCTGAGGGGAGGAGGAAGGAAAGTCTAGAAACTTGCAGCACTCAAATATTGCCCTTTTATGGAGATGCCCATTGTATAATTCAAACACTTCACTATGGTTCCACCTTTAAAAGTAATCTTACAGTTATGCAGTTGGAAAAAGAAAATCTCCTGTTATTATTTATGGGCTGAAATTCTTTCCAGGAAGCCTGTTTTATTCCACACTTAATATCATTCGACTCATTTCCTGAAATGAATAATAATGAATGGCTGAACAGTTTCTGCCAATACTCAAACGGAATTAGAAACTATATGGTAATGTAGAGTTGTGTTTCTTTCTAGGGGGATATATGTATATTAGTATTTGACTCCATCATGGCCTATGTTCGTTCCTGGAACATATTCAATTTTCAAATACCACATAATATGACAGCTTGACAAGGATTTTGCTGCTGATTGAAATCACTTCCACAATGGCAAAATATAATTTTAGACATCAATGGAAATCCCTTTTTAGCTTCGCTCCCAAGCAGGACTCATATTCATCATTGTGTAGTTTGACAAGGCATATATTTGCCTGTGTGTGTTGTGGGTGGTACAAAACTGTACACGCCAGATTTGCATAAATGAACGTCCTTGACCGTTCAAATTAGTAATTATATTTGGCTGTAGACACCCAAGGCTGAAAAAATTACAAAAACTAATTTTGATACCCATTCTTCAGAGATTTGCACAGTGGACATCAAATGTGTCCGCACTCTCTGATCACGCTGGGTGTTTTGATAGGGCACGCAACGTTAAAGGAAGTTCACAGTTTGTATGCCATACTTTCTGTAGTCTGTTATACTTGCACTTCCTAAATCATTTCATACCACCCTACAATCCCATTTCTTGTCATTAACCCCAGTTTAGATAGAGATAGATAGATAGATAACACATTAAAATACTGCACTGCACTGTTTTCGAGTGTGCTTATTTCAGAAATGCTCCTATGTGACCAACATAGAAAATGGAAGTGCTCAACATTCTGCATTATTTCATTACCAAGAACCCCTTAAAAGCATGCTTGAACAACTCTTTATGAACTGCAGGAGAAAACACAATGCAGTGCAGTCTTTTAAAGAGTGAATGGCTTAAGAATGTTATATGTTTTACCTTGGACAAAAAAGGGCATTTTTATCTTCCCTTTCACACTAACTAACATATATGACAGATCAAGCTAGTTATATTCTGTATTTAATAACAAAAGAAAGAAAAACTGCCACTATAAACTACAGATCATATTAATTCAATAAACTGCATGCAGAACTGGGATTAAAACCTTCAAATCAATACAGAAACACACCCTCAATGTGAGCTGTCTGACAGAACTTTAATTTATAAACGACTCAGAGCTCCAATTCCAATTACATTGAGAAACTGAATTACCAAATCTTATCATTTAATATTTCTCAAATTGGTATTTCTGTAATCAATATTTTGAAATACACACAGCATGTCTGAGAGACTTCAAATAACTCACAGAGGAGAGCCAGCATACGTCTTAAAATGGAATGTTACATTTTAATTTCAAAATGATTATTAGTTTTGGAGACCATGTGGAACAATTGAAGGTCACAGTAAAGTGAAATTGAAATTGTATTGAATGATGATGCAACCCCTCTGCTGTGAAAATTTGATTGATATACTGTATATATATATATATATATATATATATAGAGAGAGAGAGAGAGAGAGGGAGAGAGAGAGAGAGAGAGGCTCATTAGTTACAATTTTTCTTGGTATCTTGGTAGGCTACACATGTAATGCCAAGCAAAAAACAATACTAACAAAATAAAAAATAAAAAAACAATGTGACATTCCTATTGAGTTAATTAGCTAAAACTAAAGACAAACTAAACGATCCTTAATGTTTTTCACAAACAATTAGGTTTGTGTTAAAGACATCCATTTTTAGCTGTGCCAGTGAGACTCAAGATAAATATCCATTTCTCATTTGCTTACTTACAGGCATCTGAATAAAGCATATCCATATATTTATTTATCCATTTATATTTTATTTTTCTTGCTACATCAGAATTAAGTTTTAAAACAATATTTCATGTTTAGGTTTCCTGTGTCTATTGTAGTGAATTTAACTGTAACTACAATGTATCACTTGCAGTACAATGCATTGTTAACCAGTTTAACACAATATATTAGGTATCAGCATAAACTTTGAAGTTTAACCTTGTGTGTTAATTGTGTGGGGAATCCTGGAATGTAATAATTTCCTACACAGTTTGCGTGAATATGTTCTTTCCCAGCGCATCACTAAAAGGCCGTCTGGCTTCCATTTATATTTCACATGGTGCTTAAGATATATAATTCACATTCCTATGGCATTATCACCTTGACAGCTCGGAAGAGCTTATTTCCAAGTCAAGCAAGAAAATGTCAAAGGTAAACATGTATAATATATGACATTTAAATAGTACAAAAGAATGAGATTACGGACATGAAGCAGCCTCTCTAACCTCCATAAACAAAATTTGATAACAGTAACCCTTGGAGAAATATTTGTTTTATGCTTAAAAGCCTCTAAATTAAAAAAAAAACAAAAAAAAACATTGCAGTAATAAGAATGCCATTATACGAACGATCAATGGTTCAAAGAGAGGTCAGGGTAACAATACTTTTCAACTGAGCCAGTTCATTTCTTGCATTCCACAATTGGAAATATAGTTTCTGATAGCTCTGCATTTACGTCGATAACCATTTGCACATAATTGAGTTTTTAATAATTAAAAAAAAAAAGAATCTAATCATTTTAATAGCGTAGGTGACTGCATTAAAGATTGAGGTTTGTAGCAGATTTTCTTGCAGTTTTTTGTGTGATTTAAATGTGCTGAAACACTAAATGTTATCTTGTTTGCATGTCTTTGCATAACGCCATGAAGGTGGAATGCATGTTTTATAAAGAATGACACATCTTTTTAAAGTGTACAAATCATATTTAGAGTGTTCAAAAAAGGTATAAAAACATGGTCAACACCTACTTTGTAAATGCATAGCAAAAGTGTCAGAAAACCATTGTAAATGGCAAAAGCAACGTTTATAAGGTATAGTGAATAAAAAAGAAATAGAAAATAGAATAATGAATGACCAGACCCATCTCCAGAGATGTTATATAAATGCTGTAATAATCCATCGGGGAACATGGGGCATGTTAGCAAGAGCTGCACAAACAAATAAGACCATTTCTTTCATCACTTCCCTGTTAAGATATACTCAACGGGTTTGGAGACAATTTGATCAAAATGGGAGCTGAAGTCACAGACCATCACTGGATTGTGAGGCTGCAGAAATAGCCAGCCATTCAATTCTGTTTTATCAAAAGTGCTTGAAAGGGAACCAGTGCCAAACAGCTAGCTGAACACGTTGTTATATCTCTGTCCATTTACTAACACTCCTTTATGTGTGCATTCATGAAGTTCCTTCAAACCTTTTTGAGGTTGCTTTTTTTAATAAATCAAAACATATATATATATATATATATATATATATATATAGAGAGAGAGAGAGAGAGAGAGAGAGTATTGCAAATGTGTTAGAACACCTCAAGAGTTGTTATTAATATCCTTTATATGCCTACCTGCATGAAAACCTCAGGTGGTGAGAATTTCAATATCCATTCAGTAGTCTGTGATATAGAAACAACAGGCACGTGTGTGCGAAAATGTTAGGCCACTTTGTGCTTTAATTAGGCATCTTAAGCAACTCTCATGGACTATTTTAAAGTAATTGCATGTGTGGCCTATTAAAATCGTGAATTAAATGAGACAATCACTAATTTGCCTATCTTGACAATTTTCCTCGGTTTTCAGTAGCAGTGGTTTGATTTCCTATGCACAGCAAATCAAAACAACAGATGCAAGGGGTGTTCTAATAAATGTGCACACTGCTGTGTTTATCTATCATTTTATTTTTTTGAGTACAGCTTTTGAGCCCAATTATACTGTAAGACAATAAGTCAGTTATTTTCATGATATGCCATTTCTGAAGAAAACATGGGTACTGAAATTCGAGTGGTCATCTTCTTTTACAGTAACAAGAAGATAAGTACTCTAATAGAATCAGAGGGGGGTCGCGTAATTGACCCTTGAAAGGGAGGAGGGTATTTCAGTATTTTGCACAACCCTAGTATGCTTCATACCGATGTATCTTACAGCACAGGTGAAAGACGTTGGAAATTCCCCAGGTGATTTGGAATGTGCATGGCATATAAGATAGAACAATCATTAAATATAAAATAAAGCTGGCATTTTTATTCTTCATTATTAAAATGTCAATTTTAAAGAGCTGTGCGTGCTATAATACGCGGTCAAAAATCTAGAACGTTACAACAACAAAAAAAAACACACACACAGAAAGAAATGTTTAAGAGAGAGGGCCTTATTTCTGAATTCATGTTAATTAAATGATAAAGTTAGAAACTTAGAGAAACACCACCTGAACTGGCAGTGGTCAGGTCCCGTGCTATATATATATCAAGCAAGCTAAGCAAAATGTTAATTACACCCAGTTTAAAAAAAAAAAATCTAACTGATAGCCTTTTTATATGTGACAGGATGGAGGGCCCAGTCCCTTTGTATGACAGCTGTGAGAGCTCCACTTACACAAACAATAACAATGCACACATCTAGCTTACAGTTACTGTCTGCCAGCAGCAGTGCTTTGAAACATTGCATGAGAGGCTTTAGCTGTTTTTGTTTCCTATTGTGTATTTGTACCAGTGCTGCGGCATGCAGCTAGCATTACCTCTGGGCCAAATAAGAAGCTCCACCTTGCCCCCCACATCATATTATACAGAATCTGTTATATTTACAAGAGACATTTGCAGTAATGGTACAGTGTCTTTTTAAGTAGAAACATCCCTCTTCCAAGAATAAAGCAGTGTAAACCTCAAGAGATGATATACATCCTACGGTTCTAGCCCTTTGATTCACCAGCAGTGAGAAAGCTGAGATTAAAGTGGTCTGGTGGTGGTTCTATGCAGACTTGTGATGAGAACGGAAATGCAGACGCCTTTTTATTTTATGAAATTTGTTCTATTTCTTGTTGAGGAGCAAGGCTGGGTCGTTCAGACTCTCAACATATTGAAGGGCGTATGGTGTTTTACCACATTAGTAATGCATACAGCAGTATGGATACAACAGCATGCAGTATGTGTCACACAAAGTGATACTTTCCTGGTAATGAAGTGAATTGACTTTGAAAAAAACATTGAACGGGGGAGACAGGAAACCAATCAAACCTTTGCAAAGCGCAGTTCCTGAAAAAGACATCCTGCTGCTATTAATGCACATTAGATCCCACTCATATCATAATTAATAGATAGTATAGTCTTTACCCGACTGAAGGGCAGCCTTGATATTTGATTAGGATACATTCTCCTAGTAATTATTTACACTGTACTCAGAATCTGTCTTTGAAACAAGCTTTTTTTCACCCATAGTCTGTTATGGGATGTGGCAGCTAACAGCACACAGGCAGAGCAATTTCTCTTTAGCACAATTGCAGTTTGGTCAACAGAAAACAACTGATAATTTCGTTTCTTGTTTGAGGTTAGAGAAAGATAATTCGATCCTGTAGTATCAAGTCATTTAAGAGTCAGAAATACAAATAACTAGAAGGCAGATCATTATTGATGCCCTTTTTTGTGACTGCTTTGTATAATCACTTGTGGAAGGAAAGACTTTTTTTGTTTATTTTTTTGTAATTTGATTTCCCTCTTAATCGTGAAAAAGAGATTTCGGTTCATCTGACATATATTGAAACGTGAAACATTCAGCAAGCAACAGTCTTTGCTTATGCCACCATTTGAATATGGTACTTGTAGGTAACAGTAGGTAATGAGGGAATTAGTTATAGACAAGTAGATCATTTAAACATACAACTTAACCAGATAGGGCAGCATCTCCTTTGTGAAACAATAACCCCAGTGCACTGAGATAATGGCATGGGCAGATTGCTTTGTGCTGCCTTCAAACCTGGCCAATCACAGGCTGCTCCCTCAATCTGTTCCATTGAGATAAAGATGCAAAGAAAACAGCAGGTAGGACACAAAGGATGAGGCCTCAGCCAAAAAAAAACAACCCAGGTCTAGAAAAAGGCAGGCTTTCATAGGAAATTGAAATGCTTTTTTTCTGAGTTGAGTAAAGCTTGTACAACAATATACAACACAGTGTACGCCCAGCAAGACCTCAGATTCCTGTGGAAGTGCAGATCTTTGAATGGAAGGCGAGTATAATGCAGTATATTTTTTTGGAAAGCCAAAGTTGTTCTCCTTTGGTATCAATGAAATCCAATACATCCATTATCTGTGTTTTGGAGAGTGAAAAGATCATCTGAGTGATTCAGTATTGGGCAGACAATTGGCATTACATAGTGTTCTGAACGGAAACACTTCTAGAATGGCTTTAGAAACTACATGTGCAAATAATACCGTGTGTACTTGGCGTCCCTGGTTTTCCTGGTTGGAGGACAACACTGTGATGTATTCGTGTAAAGCAAGCTGGGGAAGCATCGCGACCCTGATAAGAGGCTTTTCACACTGTAGTTTTATAAATATTTACTATGTGGATGCTGAGAATTTCTATATTGAATTGATCACAATGTGTAACAAAATAATGTGCAATTCATAGATTCTTTCCATGTTGTTATAAATCCCAGTAAGAATACAAAGAATGAAGATTATCATTTTTCTTTTTTTTCCAGTGCAAACTATATATTCAAGACCAGTGGACTCCAGTGGAGGCCCAAACAACTACAGCAATGTGACGGAAATGTGGGTGGCAGCTTTACTGAATGCAAAACGTTTTGTCAAATACAACATAGCTACCGTTGAACCGCAGTGCTGTGAACACAGCGACACGGGCATGGGGAGAATCAGGCTGTCTGTAATGCTAGCTAACATACTTCATCCTGAAGCCCAGCACAGCATTCCCTTCAAACAGCCACTTCATGTAGTGAGGTGTAAGAATCCTGCAAACAGGGATGAGCTGCCCTGCATGTGGGAAGATAAAGGGCAGTCATGTAAGGCTGTAAATGGACAAAGACCAACAAACATTCCGAGTAATCTCCCGGAGGTCCGCAGCCTGGCAGAGGGCAGGCTTGGAGGAGGAGTGGAGCAGCATGGACACCCTTGAACTGAGCAAATAAAAGAAAAAAGATAAGCCGACAGCTACTTGGAATTCTCAAAACTTTTAAAGATTCTAAACTTTTTTGCTTTGACTGGTTTCATTTTGACCCCACATCGAAAAATAAAAGATCTGCATTGGTAATAATCACAGCATTTGTGGATTGGAAAGTGAAAAAAAAAATCACAGATATTAAATAGTAACTGTATCATTTAGGAACATTTAATATATAAAGAATAGAAAGTTGGCAATTAAATATTGCAACCAACCAACTTGTCATGTGCTGCCTATTTTCTTTCACTTGGCAGAAATCTTTGATATCTGCTGTTCAATTTTTAATAGAAATATGTGGGAGTGTGTTTTGCAGTTCCCATTTAAATATTTATTACTGCTCATTTGGATGAGACTTAAAACCAAGGTCCTATTGTAAGTGACTTTGCAGCAGCAGTTGTGATGCATCGTTCACCCCCTAGCCTCTGTAAGTTGCTTTGGATAAAAACATCTGCTAATTGACTCATTAATAATAATGTATTTTGCTGGAAGAGGCAACACTGCATCATGTTTTACTCTATGTTTGCAAATTAAATTAAAATCTTTTGGGTTTTTTTAAAACATGCTTTGTCATGGAAACTATCTAAAAACGAATTAGGTAATCAACATTTTGAATAATTTGAACATTTGTTTTCTCAATAAAAAAAGCAAGAAGGTTAACACATTACATTACCATTAACTACACTGTAATTACAATGTAATAACACAGTGATGGTGCATATGGCTGTGTATTTAAACTGTAGTTAAACACGTGATTGTGTAATTACAATGTAATTACTATGCAGCCATGCACACCATCACAGTGTAATTCCTCTGTACTTACACACAATATAAAGTGTTACCAATAATGTTATATAACACCTCTGTCTTCTCAAGATCTATCTTCCCTTTCTAATGAATTTTATCTAAAATAAAGTACAAAGCAGTTGCACTGTAAAAGCTTTTAAGCTACAATTTCCTACACTGTAGGGACATCAACATGGAGACTGAGATAATTACCTACATCAGAGTGTTCACTGTTCACCCATGATATTTTAAAGTATTATATTAAGCGAAGAAAGAAAACACGTCCTCCCACCACCAAGGTCTAAATGCAAATGCTATTCAAGGACAAGATTATCCTAGCAATATGTTTCCTTTCTCTAATGGTAGGTGACAGGAAACAGGGACCTTTACAATTGAAACCGCTATGCTCTCAGTGCTACTGCCAGTCACGTTTGCTCAGGAAATGAACCTGTATTGTAATGTTTGCAATGAGTGTGTTGCTCATAACCTGACTTCGTGTCACATAAAACCATTTCTACTCTGATTAACCACAAGGTTTTAACTATTGTTTGAAGGCATAAAACAGCACATGTTCATCCAAATGATATATATATCTATTTCTCTCTCTCTCTCTCTCTCTCTCTCTCTCTCTCTCTCTCTCTCTCTCTCTCTCTCTATATATATATATATATATATATATATATATATATATATATATATATATATATATATACAGTATGTTCTTATTGATGTATATATTCATAGCATAAACAGGATATGTCATGCAAACCCACATGTCTTGGTCAGAGTGCAGCGATAACAAACGAGCCCTTAGGCACACACAACATATCTTGTTTATGCCACAAATGTTCACATTTTCTATGAATAAAATATCAGTAAGAATGCTGTAGCTACCCAAACTCATTTGAAGATGTTGTAAGGGGTAATGCGTTGGAGGCAGTATGGAGCGTGTCCCTTCTAACAGGTGAGCTGGGTGTAAAGAAGTGCCTTCTTCCTGTAAAGTCTCTTTGAAATTCATCGATTCACATATTTACATCACAGTGTATTTCTATTGTAAATGATTTGTCCTCTCTACCAAAACCCTGCATGCACCATTATAACCCTCACAAGGTAAAGATCAATCAATGAAGGTGGAAGCTAGGCATACAAAAACCATAAAAAAGTAAAAGGAGTTTGTGGACAGAATAACTCATTAATAGAAGAAACTTTGTGAAACGCTCCTAATATTCTGTGGGTGTCTCTTCAGGGTACATTTTGTCTTTAACAGTATTTATATGTGCCGCTAATAAGACCAATGTTTAAAGCTTTGCCGGCTGGCAGTTTAGGATTTATCAAGCCATTTTCATGTAATGCCTCTATTTGTAGCAGCATTGCTTTTTCAGCTGAAATCTATTGGGATTTCTGAAGAGGGGGGTTGTACTGTACAGGCTGTACATATGTTACGTGGGCTCAATGAGCAGAAACGCAACATTTCAGTTTTAGTATTAATCACATGAAAGAAACATCATATTAATGGCCTCATTCAGGTTTAAGATGTGTGTTTTTAGATGTGTCATAACACATTTAGTGCCATTGTCAGGACAGGCTTCTTTGTCATTGTTTGGAGCATATTTAACTGTTATTTTAATTTTCTATATTGTTATGATAAATTAATTTGTGTTAACCACAAAAGTTACGCCTAAATGTTACTGTTAATTCTGCAAAGATATCCCTTTAGATGCTTTAATGACACCTCAATATAAAATAAGAAACTGAAGCCTAAAAATGATCCATGTGATGGTGTTTTCCAACCCACAGTGCTGATGAAGCTCAATTGTCTATGTTTTGAGCTTCATAGCTGGCGTGAAATCTCACTGGTCTGATTATGGGCATGTCTGACTTGACTGTCTTCAAAATAGGATGAAGCAGTTTGTAGCCAGAATTAAGGATTTCATTTAGTTTTTCTATGAAGAAATATTGATTTAGACTTATCAGATTACATACATACAGATTATGTTCTGTGTCTTTTCAAAGAAAACTTTATTTGGTACATAATTTGGTTCAAATAAAATGCTCTGTTTGTATCTGAAGTGATACTTAGTTGGGTAATTTATAGATTGCAGCTGCCTGAATAAGAAACCGAGAAGCGTTTAAATGTCTTATTATGGGAACATGTGTTTGTCCTGAGAAGTGGAAGAGGGAAGAGTGAGGAGTCAGAGACGAGCTGGATACGTCTGACACACAAGGCAGTGTGTGTGGTACTGTAGGATCATCAGTCTCTGTTTGACCATGCTATTGAACACTCAATAGTGTCAACTAAGAAAGAATACACGTCCTTCTACCAACAAGATCGAAATGCAAATGCTATTCAAGGGCAAGATGATCCTAGCAATCTGTTTTCTTTTCTCTACTAGTAGATGACAGGAAAACGTGACCTTTACCATTTAAACTGCTACGCACTCAATAACACAGCCAGCTACCTTTGATCAGGAAACGGCCCTATATTGTAAAACCATACATATTATTAGAGGGTAACACTTTAGTGTCTCTAGTTACTGTGTAGTTACATAGCAGTTACATAGTAAATGCATGTGTACTTACACATCATTACAATGACATTGTGAATAGTTACTTTTTCCATTATATATATGTAATCAGTAAAGGGTTAGGGTTCAGTTTAGAGTTAGGGTTAGTGGGGTTAGGGTTAGGTTTAGAGCTAGGTTTAGGGTAATGGTTCAGGATTGGGTAAGGGTTGGGATTAGGGTTATATCATGCAAACAATGTACACATTAAGTACATTGTAACTGAGCCTAATAACATTGTAATTATGTATAAGTACACATGTATTTACTAAGTAACTACTATGTAAATGTACAGTAAAATACAAACACTTAATGCAAAGTGTTACCCATTAGATAGAGTTTTAATGACATGCAACTATGATGCATCGACCACTGAAATGAAACATTCTACTTTACTCTAGAAGTGTATACACTTTGCTGAAATGGCAGAATCATGCCAGATTTGTACCAGCCCTTCTAAAAAGAAGAAGCAGCTGCCAGATTATACTTGTGTGTTCCAAGAGACATGGGCAACAGTGTGGAGTAGTGGTTAGGGCTCTGGACTCTTGACCAGAGGGTCATGGGTTCAATCCCAGGTGGGGGGACACAGCTGCTGTACCCTTGAGCAAGGTACTTTACCTAGATTGCTCCAGTAAAAACCCAACTGTATAAATGGGTAATTGTATGTAAAAATAATGTGATATCTTGTAACAATTGTAAGTCACCCTGGATAAGGGCATCTGCTAAAGAAATCTGCTAAAGAAATAAGAGACAAAAGCAGCCTGAAGCATTTAATTCTCCTCCCTGTGCTCACAATGCGGACAGTCTGCCTCAGCAGCTGCTCATGATTCAGGTGTTTGAGTCTATCTAGAGTAGCAGACGGAGAAGAAAACACACTTATGAGACCAAAATACTACCCCCTGCCCTGTATAAAAAGCAGTGTTTAAGTCAGTATTTTGCCATGGCAGGGAGATCAGAAGAAAACTTGTGCATCAAAGACAGGTAATGTATTTCAAAATCGCTTACAGCTAGGCCTGTTTAAAAGACATATAATAATTATAGGTATAAGAGAGCCCAAAAGAAGACAGGTTTCATAGATCAAAACAGGCTGAAATATCCTCCACTCTTCACAGTTCAGGAGATTAACTGCATAATTAGACTTCCATCCATAACCCATTTCTAGGAACTAAATGCTTCAAATGTGTCCTGAATGATCCAGAATTTGTGCAGTCTTGGATATAGAAGCACCTCCTAGCCATTAAAACGAATGAGTCAGTCAGGTGAGGGAAAGTCAATTCTGTGTGCATGCCCTATACACAGTATACTGTACAAGAAGGCACAGATCCAAATGCCATGTCGACCACATATTTATTTATGTATTTATTGATGGGCTATTTCTCTGAACTCCGTATCATTGAGATAATAGAGCTGTGTAAAGTGGCTTCAGATAATGGGTTTCCTGCAGGTCTGAGCTGCGAGGGGAAGCTTGCATGTCACCAGTCATTGCCATCGTCCCTCTCCTTTCACAAGCACTCAATTCACAAGCACAGTGTTTTATAAAGTGACGGCTACCTCCAAATCAAATGACCTTCTCTTCTGATTCCCTGTAACCAAGGTTACAGTCATCTTGTTTTTGGTAAATAGTCACCAAAGGAATTTGATGTCGAAGCCGCATATTGCAGAGGATAAAAAGGTTAAAAAAAAACAAAAAAACATGAAATTGCTTAAATATGTAATTCCCATGCATCCTCGATAACAATTATAGCATATGCATATCCTGTTTCATTGAAGCCAGTAACCTTACACTTTGTTTTCAATCTACTGTAGAAGGTTAATCATTCATGCATCTTTATTAATATGCAGATTCCAAAGGTTGGCAGCTACTTCAGTCCTGCATAGTTATACTACAATAATGCCTTACAGTGTGTATGCACTGTAATTGACATACATAGAAAAAAAAGTGATGCTAAACAGACACCCAGTTAGATTCTATTCAAACATTTTATTGCAGGTGAATCCACCTGGATTCATCACTCACCTGTTTTTAGGGTTAATTATTATTAGTTTATTTAGCAGATGCCTTTATCCAAGACGACTTACAGAGACTAGGGTGTGTAAACTATGCATCAGCTGCAGAGTCACTTACAGTTATGTCTCCCCCGAAAGACGGAGCACAAGGAGGTTAAGGGACTTGCTCAGGGTCACACAATGAGTCAGTGGCTGAGGTGGGATTTGAACCGGGGACCTCTTGGTTACAAGCCCTTTTCTTTAACCACTGGACCACACAGCCTCCTGTATTGTCATGTTAATAATGTACCTGGATATCTGTGAAGACGTGGATGATGCAGTCGAGATCTTCACTGTGTAACACAGTGTAATTACAGTGTAGCGAGAGACACGTAATTGTAAACTGTTACAGAGAAATGTTTAAGATAACGCATCTGTGTTAATGCACATATTTACTTTTATATAGAAACTTACATCCTGGCCAGAACCCCTGCATGCACGAGGGTGCTTCTCAAACAGATACATCTAACTGTGCTGAAGTGTATGCAATTCAAAATCATTGTACTCGTCATCTGAGCTCCAGCAATAGTTATTTTTCTTCTGTACTTTTGCTACAAACAACACACACACACAGACAATTACAGAGAAAGAAAAGGGGGAACAATATAGTTTCACATCCATTATCTCTTTCTTGATATTCTGCTTAAACCAGATGCATGCATTGATTACTGTACAGTCCTTGAAAGGAACTATGAAGTTAATTGTAACTATGCATAATAACATTGTAATTACATGTATTTACTAAGCAACTTCTATGCAAATGCACAATAATTAGAGACACTTAATGCAAAGCATTACCAAAGTATTTAACTGATAAGCAATTACCGATGCATTGAGGTTCATGTTAATAAACAAACAATGGACATGCAATAGGGAAATGCATCAATATTATTATTATTTTTTTTACCCACAGCAAACCATCAAGCCAACACCTTTACATTATTGTTGGTTTGTTCATGTTTCATAATTCTATATGGCTACACATTTGAACATCATCATAATGAACAGAGAACTGCTCCTACTCTATGTCTCCCTGTACCAGTACTTAGTAAACAGCCCTTTGACACATGCAAGAAACATCTGGCTCTGCAGTATTCAGCTGAGTGTACTGCGTTATCTCACTTCTCAGATACAAACGCGTTTGTAGAAACTGACTCTGCCAGGGGTAACCAAGATCCTGGGCACCATTACCCTGGCAGCTTTGGGATGGGAGCTACATATCTCCTAATGCAAGGGCTTGCTCTCTGGTATATCAGAGTCCTAAGGTTTTACTAAGCTTCCCCAGACAACATATTCAGGGGCACTTTAGTTTGTGCTAGAAATCAGACACCTTCCCTTTACTGAATACAAAGACATAGTCAGCCCTGGTGATTTTATTGTAGTTTATTGTAACTTTAATGTTACACTTTATCTAAGAAAAGCAATTAGTGATACTGTAGTAATACCTCAAGTCACAACCAGAATCAAACGCACAATCATGATGCTTTTGTCTTTCCAGTTTATTTTATTGTTCTGCTCATAATTAAACCATGTATATATACTGCATAAGCACAATATTAAATACATACATTGCCTAAGCATTCCAGTCATGTTATTCCATTGCAGGTGCTTTCCTTTGATCAATTCTTACAACCTTAACTTAATGTAGCCCAGAATATTTTGCAGTGAATGTCCGTAAGGCAAGAATTGAATTTGGGATCTGCCTTACATTTTTTAAAAACTTTTAAGTTAACTTTTCACTTCAGCATGCTATTCACACCGTGCAAATGTGTATTATTTGTATGTCTAACCCTTGTATTATCACAGTGCATTGCAATGTATTGTCATGTTTTATTTGTACGTATACAAGAGAAGATTGAACTGTCAGCCTAATTTGCACTGACAAGCATGAACAAGCACAAGCAAGCACAACGTTGACAGGACCATGAACAATACCCCTGCCAATCAGCACCCTCTGTGATTGCTAGGGAACGCCCACTGCCCATCCACTGGATATTTCTCTCAAAACTGCAGATGTTTTGTTTATTGCAGTGCTTTTGCTTTCCTAATTCAAACAAGAGAAACTCTTCAATCCTGATTTGTCTCATTTTGTTTTAATGTGTCCATACGCTGGAATCACACCTTGTGAGGGCAGAGATTTAGCTCAAAGGGGAGAGTGCCCTATTCTTGACCACCAACTTATAAACAAGCTTTGGCCACCAAGGTACTTTACTGGAAGGTTTACATTAGCTTGACCTTCTCTGAAAACATCCACTATAGGAACTGCTGTTTTTTATTATCTAAGACATTACCACAGAATTGCAGGGGCTGCTTTAAACTCCACAGCCATCATCGTTTTCAATGCCAACAGGAAACCAGTTCTGACCTAGCACAAATCACATTTTTTTGGATAAAATAACCAGGTCACGGCAACAGTTGATCCCAAATCTATTCCTTATTTCATGAAGTTCCTAATAGACTACGCTATGTGACTCAGCTGCTCTTCCAGAAGAAATGCTGCACAACCTACAAGACAAAGGTAAATGGTTAAGGAGGGCAGGCGGGTGAGGACAGCCTCTTGTTGACAAAGACACCAATCCTGTAATGCACGTCGGGTGTGTCAGCACATCATGACGTTAACATTCAATTAAAACGTTCTATTATTTTGCAGCCTCTGAGCACACTACTGTACTTTTAATTTCATATGATCACAGGAGACATTTGTTACAAAAGATTGCATAACAGCAAAGTCTATATATCCCGTGGCATCTTTTTTTTTTTTTTAACTCGAGGTTAAAACCACTGCCCAAAACAACGTGCAACAAATGCTGTCAGAGAATTAATTCAGGGAAGAGGTTACTCTTGCTGGAATCAGGTCAGCAATGAAATCTTTTTTAATGCTACAGGAAACACAGTTACAAACTCCTCATGCAGTACATGGTATTTGCCTTGCCGTTTCTATACTATATGAACATTAAATAAAAAAAATGTTTTAATTAGATATATATCTGGAAGATATCTACATGTAACTTATGTATATTATAACAGCGGATTCTTTTTGGATAAATCCTTTTCATCAGTGCCAGTCTACTGTCTCAGTGTTTGCTAGTTGTCATAATGGCTTGTATGTTCATATCTTATTGCAGTCTCCAGGGGTCTGCTTTTTCTCGGTCTACACCAGGAGTCCTGCAGAACAGTTTTTGTCTGTATCATATCAAAACAAACATGATTACTTCAGAAGGCGCAATTAGTCATCCTTAACACAACAGAGGCTACATGAGTTCACTGATGCCCGTTCTAATGCCAGTGAAATAGGTTTATGGCCAAAAGACAAACAGATGTCATCGTTGAGGATACATTCCTTCAGGGCAAAAGCTGGTATGGATTGTACAGCACCCTGGGGACTCTTAAAAGCCTCTCTTTGAGTTTTTTTTTCTTCTTCTTGGCAAGATGTCCTAAAGCAAGATTCTGAGATCTAAAATGCTTATAAGAGGACGTTTCTTCATGTTCACAGCAAATCTAGTGATATAACCAATGAACCTATATCAAAGTAAAAAATATGTGAGGATTCTGATATATCACTGTATGAAGTATACCAGATTACTGTATATATTAGTGCCATTACATTGCTCAGATTGGCTTTCCCCATGGCAAAGAACTAAAAGATTCTCAACTCAATCAAAACAGGGACAAGTAATAATGTGGTAATGGTGCTCTAACACTTTAGTTAATGGATATACAATCTACAAGCATGTTTTTAATCATACTATTTCGTTTATTAACTACATGGTATTTTGAGTGTATGAGATAAGTCTTCTGAGTAAATACAATCTAAAATGTATATATAAACACTTATGCATGTGATATAAGCGCAAAAAATGTTTACAGCTTTCAGACAGTATAGCAATGTGCAATGACCACAGGTGATCAAAAAAGTTCCATATAAATTGCAGTTCAACTTCTGCAATTTTGCAGTTCAACTTCTGCAATTTTCACAGTTTTGGTCTGATCTCAAATATAAATCAACCAGGTGCGTATAAAACTGAGTGAGAGGATGACAATTGAATACATAAAGATAGGGAGCGTCAAAAGCAATATAATCAGCTGTGCCACACGTTTCAGGGTTTGTCACTTGATTTAACTGTTTCCTCAAGGTGCCTATTGATCACAAACCCTCAGGGTGAGAATGCACTTCTCCGCTGTTTTATTCCCCTCTGTTATTCTTCAAAGTAAGCGCCAACCTCCTTTATTCTTTTATATATATATATATATATATATATATATATATATATATATATATATATATATATATTTTTTTTTTTTTTTTAAATTTATTTATTTATTTATTTATTTATTTATTTATTTATTTATTTATTTCTTAGCAGATGCCCTTATCATGTCTATGAAACCCTCTTCCAAGCAAGAACACGTGTCATTTCAGTAAGCTGTATCTGTTCTGCTGGTCTCGTTAGCACGGCTCTGCATTGGACTGCACCAGCCTTGGCAGACATCACTATGTTAATATATGTTTTAAAGATGTTCAGTTGCTGTACATGTGCATGTTGAATAAACACAGACACTAAGGAGTACTGCTGTGTATGTACTGTTTTGTCTCTTAGATCTTTAGACTGCTATATTTGCCAAGTTATTAGTTTAGCTGATCAGTAACGTAGCCACGTAGTCCCATTGGAGTTGAATGAAAAGATAATTTGAAACTGATGTGCTCTCAGATGAATATGAATGAGTTTGCCAAACAGTGAATAAAACATAATTCAGATCTCTGAATGTATTTCGAATTGGTCGGAAGTGATGACCAGTGTTTTAATTTGCTTGTTTGAAAATCATTCTGCTTTCTTTCTTGTACATAGCTCTTGCAATGTGTTGCTTTCAGGAGTGGGTGGAGGGAAAGCTGGATCACTATGTTTCATTGTTAGTATTTATGTTCACAGCTATATATTTTCACACAATGGTGATGGCTGCTCACATGCAGACAGTGAAGCAAGCTAAGAGTGGAAGTTAATTCCCTCAGTGCAGGGTTGTGACATACCCAGAGTAAAAGGTAAGAATCTAATAATGCCGTTGCATTGAGGATAAAAATGACTTAGTATTCAACGCTGCCATCCCAACACTTCCACAAACAGCAATATTCTTAAAAGAAAAAGAACCAATAATCTTCAATTCTGACATGGCGAACATGGTTATCTTTTGCAAGCAGTATCTGACAATGTCCGTAGATATTAACTCAAAACCGAGTGTTGTCTGAGATGCCTTTCAGTTTATTAATACATTAATACCATCAACAATAAAACATACAACAGCGGCTTAAATAACTGTTTAATCAACAGACTATATGAGTCAGATAACGGGATAACCCGAGGCCTGATTAATATGGTCTGTAGCAAGTAAAGTGATAACGTCTAAGCTGATTTGTATTTAATAACATATTGATTTAATTAACAGCTCAAGAAAACTGACTTTAGAACCTTAATGTTGAACCCGAAATCTTAAAATCCTAAATTTCAAAATGTTGACAACCTTGTTATTAGTATAATTTAACTACTGGACACCGGGCAAGAGTTCATGCAGTGGGCAAAACATAAAAAAGCCAATATCCTAAGCAATACAAATGAACGCTATGCCTTGTTCTGTCAGATATCATAGCACCATGTTAATGATCTAGTTGAGAAAACCCTCAGGCAAAACCACTGCAAATTAGTCACTAATGACCAGACTAAATCAATTAAATGGTGTTTCATTTTTATTTTGCTCTTATTTTGTATGATGTTGCTTAAAAGTTCAAGCAAGGTCTTTTAGCCTGTTAAAGCAGTGTGATGTCTGGTCATTTGAGCTGGAACAGACTGACTTCCTATGGCCTTGGGTTCACACATCTCTTTGAGAATATGGCTCCTGTTGGCAAGTTATCATTGTGGTATCCCAGAAGGTTTGTGTTGTATAATGCATTCATATTTTTTAATTTAATACAGTATAACAGTATAGAACAGAAAATCTCTACCATTGTGAAATATAAGTCTGTAATCACTTTGGTGACTAAATAACTGAACTATGCTGTAGTAAGTAGTCTCCGCGTTCTTAGCTCGGATACAAGCAATTCATTGTTTAAGCACTGTCTGTAAGTAAGTGCTTTATCCATTGCAAACACAGCACCATATGTGAAATGGAATATAAGCCTTATCCACAGAAAGTGAGACATTTCTGCTGGGTTCCCATATGAAGATATATCAAAGTTTTACACGCAAGCAGATTGAAAACTGGACGTGTTCCGCTTGTTCTGATCTCTTGTAACTGTAGCCTTTCAATTGTGACTTCATTCCCTTGGGGGTTGTGAGAATGTGCCTGTTTATTGCTGAAGAAGCTATTATTCTCACTCTGGGTAGATGGGATGGGATGAGTACAGCACACCTATTTTAATCCAAGAAGCAGAACAGTACAGTATATTACTAGCAAGAACCAATGTACTTGAATGAAGAAGAAGAAGAAGAAGAAGAAGAAGAAGAAGAAGAGGCAGAAGAAGAAGTAGAAGAAGAAGAAGAAGAAGAAGAAGAAGCAGAAGAAGCAGAAGAAGAAGAAGAAGAAGAAGAAGAAGAAGAAGACGAAGAAGAAGCAGAAGCAGCAGAAGAAGCAGCTGTAATTCTCTGGTCTATCTATTTTTCTATCTTCCATTCTCTGGGTTAAACATGTTATGTAAATTCATGGTAGCCTGGCAGCATAGTTAATAAAGCGTTCCACTGGAGTAAATAAGATGCAAGCTCTTCCTCTATACCCTTAAGCTCTTCTTTAATGAAAGTAAAGACAGATTTCCCATCCTCTGTAAATCACATGCTAATTAGTTCCTTCATTGCTGATTCAAATAAAATAATGTCTCACGGGCTTAAAAACATGTTTTTTTCCTTCATATTAGTTTGTATCTGAGGCATTGCTTCGCCAATCCCTCTGCCCTCTGCAGCTATTTTGAATTTACATTTTTAGGATATTGACAATGCTGGATTAGCCTTTCTTAGTCTCTGCTCGTGTTAATGAAACGTCCTCAAACAGTTGTTTACTTAATCTGAATTAATTAACATACCAAACATGGGGCTGCATTTCATAATAATACACATATGTCAGCAATTAGATAAAAAAAAAGCAACAAACAAACTGAGGGTAGCCGCCTGGATTCTCACTTGCATTCTTGCCATCCATACAATGATACAGTACATATCCCTAATGCCCAAACACCTTCAGCAACCAAACACCCGCTACTGCAGGTTCAGGGTCCTCAACATGTAATGCATAGCTGCACTCACACAGCCAAGGACCTTGCCAGGACAACATTCAGAGGCAGTTCAAAAGAAAGCTATCCTCCGCGTGTTCTGGCTCACACGGCATTAGGATGTGAATGTTTCCTGTTCTTTCTACGTAAGCCACGGATGACCTTCACCTGAAACATATGGTAAGTTTTAATGTCCTTTTAGTCATGTCCCATACATCACAATTACTGCTATGCTTTATTAGATATGGCTTCAAATAAAAGATTCCAGGGCAAAGGTGAAGCAGTAATTCAGAAGATCATACTTTCTAATATAAAGGAGCTTGCAATATTTAGATCATTTAGATAGCTACGCTGTAGTTTGATTACAACAAAGATTTTAACCCTAGCTATACAAACGACTATGTATATAAAGGCAGCTAGCTGTTGTATGTTGACCGCAATGAATGCGTTCATGACTGACTGAATGCAAACTGGTGAAAAGCAATGCCAGCCCAGTAGTTTCATTTAAAAGTTAAAGCTTTGTAATATTTCTCTTGCTGGCACATCATTGAAAATGGCTTTCAAGCTCAATAAATGCCTCCCAGTTCCAAGCTGCATTGCCCTCACAAATCATTTCCGTGTGTAGCAATACATTTGTGCAACACGCTGTCTGCCACACTGCGCTTACACATATATACATATTTATTTATTCTTGTTATCATTGGTTAATGATCCCACAAGGCTGTTAGTGTTATGTGTTAGCAGTTCTCCATTTTGTATTATTGTTTGTTGTTTGTTTATATTTTAATCCCAAAATAAAATTGTGTGTTTTAACAGAGAGGTTGTGTGGGGCTTTTCAGCCCCCATTCTTAACTGGACAGTGTGGCTAGCCTTGTATAATGGTTGTCTATGTCAGAGAGAATGCTTACGTAATATCTGAAATGTATCCCTACACAATATACACTGTATATGAAAAAAGGGTTGTACTGTACATAGGCTCTGATTATATGACCATGAGGCCCTGTACTGCAAAGCAAGCCCCCAGCTCAAACACATGCCGACACACAATTTACCAAATGGTAATCTGAGTTAATTGCTTTTTAAAAAAAAGAATAATAAGTAAAAAAAAAAAAATATGTGTACTTTGTCCATTGAAGATCTGCTAGCAATTTACTATGTGTTTACTATGTGTGGCATGTTAACAACTATAATTACAAAACATCGCTAATGATTGCAAAATATGTTCAACAGGTTTTGTTCCCAAATGCATTGTAGCAATCTGAAATATTGTTAACCTTTTTGCTGATTTATTATGATACTAATTAGAAACTCTAATTATGCCTGTGCCGTTTCTTCTCTGTGCCCAAAAGACCATTATCTAATTCCGGTTAGAAGCATTTAAAAAAAAAAAACAACCTTTTGCTTCAGTCATGATAAAGGTACTTAAGTTCCATTGGTGCTTTTATCAAGCTTTGTGGGTTAAGATAAGAGCAACATCTATTACAATAAATGTTTAATGACATCATGGAAAGCTTCATTTGGATGTTTTAGAACACTGTGTTGCTATGGCATGCTGTTACTACCCATCTGATATTGAATTTGGCATTTGTCCTTTACTTTCCTTTAATATTTCCCTATGCCCTTGTGAAGGCTTGCTTGACACGATCTTGAAATCTTTCAGCTCACATCTTAAAGTCATATTATTTAATGAGAATGTTATTGGAGGCTGTGTGGTCCAGTGGTTAAAGAAAAGGGCTTGTAACCAGGAGGTCCTGGGTTCAAATCCCAGCTCAGCCACTGACTCATTGTGTGACCCTGAGCAAGTCACTTAACCTCCTTGTGCTCCATCTTTCGGGTGAGACATAGTTGTAAGTGACTCTGCAGCTGATGCATAGTTCACACACCCTAGTCTCTGTAAGTCGCCTTGGATAAAGGTGTCTGCTAAATAAACAAATAATAATAAAGAATACAGACATTATTGAAACAAGTGTGAAATATGGCACTTTCATAATAAACGTTCATTAAGTCACCACATATTTTTTATCTGTTCGAGATCACATAATACATAAAAATCTGAACTGAATGAATTGCTTAATTACAGACCAGCATTAAACCTTTAAATTACATGTTGTAGGCATGAAGAATGAAGGCAGAGGTTCTAATCAATTTTAATGTCTCTTCCACTACCGCAGGTGATGAGTATCAGCGATTTGATTCCTGCCACAGCTGTTGTTTTTGTGAGTTAAGATTTTCATTTCATTTTTTTTTTTTCCCAGGAAACATGAAAAAGCAGCACAATAATAGTATTATCCAGTGTGGGTGGAGCCATTTTGAAAATGTATTATACAGGCTGTCTGAGAAATTATCAGTAAAAGTATTGACTTAAGCAGCTGTCCAAGCCTTATAGCCTTGCACTGTTGGCAGTAGATTTTATTTTATTATTATTTATTTCTTAGCTGATGCCCTTATCCAGGGCGACTTACAATTGTTACAAGATATCACATTATTTTTACATACAATTACCCATTTATACAGTTGGGTTTTTACTGGAGCAATATAGGTAAAGTACCTTGCTCAAGGGTACAGCAGCAGTGTCCCCACTAGGGATTGAACCCACAACCCTCCGGTCAAGAGCCCAGAGCCCTAACCACTACTCCACACTGCTGCCTCCACACTGCTGCCTCTTTTAGAGACTTTTGAGGGAAACAGAGGGGAAATGGTCTTCCATAATATTGTAGGCTAGCCTATACATTACTATGATTAATGTAGGCTATCAGTGAAAAGGAGCATTAATTATACATATTTGCTGTATTAAGCTTGTAGTGTGCGTGTGGGGTACCCGTGTATTTCACTGACAGTGTCACTGACATACAGTAATGATAAAAAAAAAAAAATCTGAATCTCAGATAAGCTCTGCTGAGCACTGACATTATACCCTATGGCAATATTTTCCACGCATATTAGAGGATTTATGATACGAAATATGAAATATACTGTAATGTATTTTTATTTGTTTAGTTTTAATGTGTTTTTATTTTAAGAAATAAGAAAATAAAAACAAGCACGGCAAATGCAATCATACTCCTTCAAAACACTTCCATCATTTCTGTATAGGAGCGGATATTTCTGTGTGAGTTTTAAAGTAGAGAACATAAAAAAAAAAACAGAAAAAAATAATGGATTTAAACTACTGGATACATTTCCACTTTTGACAGTTTTAAAAAATACTGCATCAGTGGGGGAAAAGAATGAGTAGGCGTCAATGGACCAATTAAGGGCCAGTGAATGTAATAAAGGGGTATTTGGATTAGTCTTTAAAAGAGTGACCTTTTAAGGATGATATTAAGGGTTATGTCCTTTTGTAAATGTCCCCAGGGCTTGACTGCTCCTGAATCCCCCTAGACATTAGAATAACCTTTACAGCATCGAATATAAGAACATGGATGGGGCTTTCTTGACAGATTGCGTTATCTCTTTAGTTGCAATGGTACCTGCAACCCAACTTGAACCATTAAAATAAGAATGTGCAGGAGTTTGTTTGTGCCGGATCACACCGGATCCAAGATCCAAAAATAACTATATGTACATAAACATGTACAATAAATAAATACAAAATAAACAAAAAAAAAACAAGTGCTCTTGACAACAACAGTGCTCCTGTTCATCAGTATTAAGGCATGAAATCTGCAAGCAGATGAGAACTTGTCAATCAAGGTCAGTGCTTAGGTCTAGAACATGAAGTGCAATCAGCTTTTCATTTAGGATTTTTTATAATCCATGTTGGGTTTAAGGTGGACTAGACACTGATGCAAGTGTGTTGTAAAAAAACTGCAAGAAATCTGCACTTGCATACATATCTGCATACACTATGAAGCAACGCATGAGCTTGGTGGAGCCACTCATTGATGGGAATAATGTCTGTCAGCTCCTTCTGTGATGCAAGGAGCACCATCAGCGGACACTGGATCAGGCATGGAGCATCAGATGAAGTGATTAATCATGGTACACTTTATTTAAATCAGTGGACATCCGGAACTGCTGGGAGTGCACTGTGCCAGCAGTGGAAGTTGCAGGTGGTTTGTCACGGATTGGGTTTGCTTCTGTTGGCAAGGACTTGGACCTTGAACAGAGGGTGCCATTAAAGTAAAAGGCATGCCCTGTCAGAAGAAGAAGAAGAAGAAGAAGAAGAAGAAGAAGAAGACGAAGAAGAAGACGACAATACCCAATACTTGTCAGCACTGTGAATAACTTTTTTTGAAAGTTGGATAATTCATGAAGGGAAGGGGTTATCCGAATTTAAACAGAAACCTAATATAATCTCCTGCATACTGTTCAGTAACAGCAGGCTTGGCTCCAGCTCATGTCTATTATTAAAAGCATTGTGCTTAAAACAGTTAGTCTTGCCAAGCATATTTAACCATCCTTTACTGGCTTCAGGCATATAGTGCACAGAGAATATTGAAATATTAAAATCTATCCATCAGATAACTACTAATTGTCAAGAAAGGCTGAACTCGTTTTAAGAATAAATGTGTGCCATCTATCTGGTATTTTGGAGATGTCTTCCTACAGTTACATTGTTGGATGCAATTTCCCAATGCCGTACTACAGGGAATCTCTATAATCTTTTAACAGAAGTATCATTGAAGTAATCTGTAGAAACCAGCAATCTGTACACTTTAGAGACCTGCTGCCAATGATATATTGGGAATGCATAGCTCTGTGTGTGTGTTTTTTTATTGCAAGTTGTAATATAAATAAGTGTGTCTATAAATTGCCCCTGTGGAAATAAAAACCCTACAGTTGTAGAGTTACTGTACAGTTAAAGAATGGTGTTATTTAAAGGCACCAGTTAGTTCATTAAAATAGATTCCCTGCAGAGCTGTAATTTGAGGGAAAGTAGCCTTTCATGTGATCCAACCACTGACTTACTGCCATCTCCTTTCAAGCAGCTGATCAAAGGGTTTGCTGTAAGTTGTACTGTACCTTAGTCCCACCATGAAATAACAAAGCACAAAATCAGGGTCTGGCTATGAAAGAGATATCGCTTTAATCATTCACAAACACAGGCTTTAATGGATTGCAATACTGAAAATGTCCTATCTGTTGTGTTCTAGGGTTAATGCCCATACATTTGACATGTTTTGCGTAACGCAGACAAGAACAGCTTAATGCATTAATTGAATGGTGACAGAAACAGTATTAGTTGCATACATCTAAGTGACAGGTTGTTAGCTGCCCAGAGGCATCAAAGTAATGGGTGTCAGTTCCCTTTCTGAATGCAACACAAACCAGCTGTGTCTACTTTGTGGCAGGGTGAAGGTAAGAAGGCTGGGTAAAACCACCTGGCCTCCAGACATGGGGACGCTAGAACTGTGATTTCGTGGGTCCACACCAAGCTGGAGCAGAGTCGGCTTGCCATCCTGGGACGGACAATCATGCCTGAAACGGGAATACAGTATTGGGGAAAGGACAGCAGGAGGAGCGGATGCTTCTTTCCTGTGGGGATTGTTGTACATAGTGGTGATCGGGACTGTGAGAATTATTGTGTGGGGTTTTAAGTGAGTTACACAGTACCATAAATGATTAAGTATATGACTTAAAGTTACTTTTCTTTATAAAATCATCACCTTAGAACCAGGTTGGCAGTCAACAGGATTATGTTCTTGGTGAACTGTGAAGTATTTACTCATGGATAACTTTGTGAAGTACATTACAGCCTATTACTGTATAATGGACTCTCTTTAGTCAGAGATTGGAATCTGTTTTAGCTGTCATAATGTATTACATGGTCTTGGGTGTTTAAATAGAACAGGGGTGAGAGAACACATTGTGAGAAATACATTTTGTGTAAAATAATAACCAGCTGTATAAATTCAGGCAAGATGTTCATGGCGTAATAATTGTGTCTTTAGATATAAATGATCAGGAGCTGGTCTGAAAACATCCCAAGCCTGGATTGTTAGGACTCAGTTATTATTTGGATCTGTATTAAAACATAATTTTCTTAGAAACCCCCTCCAGCATTTCATCTCACCTTGAAACGGGTTGCTTACAAGGACACTCTGTGATAACCCTGCCATTAACATGACACTATCATCCAAAGCTTCTGTCTGAGGTGGTGCCGGTCTTGAAGTGCAATATTTATTCAGTTTATGTGAAAACACATCATCAGTCCAGTGCTAGAGCACATGACAGGCACAACTCAGAAAGAGAAGCCTCGACAGTGCCCAGGGTTGTGCTAGGTAATGGTCCCCATAGACAGACCAGGAAGTGGTGGAGGAGCAAATAAATGCAGACAACAGGAAAGGATCATCATTGTGTTTTTAAAAAGTAACGGTAATTGATTCTGACATAAGGGAGGAGTCACTGGTCTGCTTTCCAAACTGTGCTTCAAAGAGTAAGTACTAGTTAGAAGTCCCCACGTGTTGCTACAACTGTTTAAATAATGTACCTGTGATTTGTCTTTTCATTGGTAACATCCTGACAACATCTGTTTCAAAGCTCTGTGCACTGGGGTTTGAGATCTGTCCTCTAAATCACTGCAGGAAGAGTGAAAAAAAAACACCCAGCAAGTGCTCTGACTTTTGTGTTCCGTACCACATCATGGATTGTTATTGCTGTGTTACCTGTTTGACAATGTGAGCAATAATCCTTACACTGTCAATGCACTAGAGCGGACATTTTGAAAAGAGCTTTGAAACAGACTTTAAAGTTATAAGTGTAAAAAGCTGTCAGGATATTAACAATATAAAGACAAACTACATGTACGTTATTTAAACAGTTGTAGCAACACGTGGGGACGTGTAACGCTATATTTTTCAGAAATCCCACTACTTACTCTTTACTTCAACCCAGTAGCAGTTGATGCCACCTGCTTAGTTTATTGGACGGATTTGTATTTTCACAAAACACTTCATTCAAGCTTAGTGTTAATAGAATTTTGCTATTCAAGCAACCAGAACCTACAAAAGGAAAAAGAAAAACATTTGCATTATGCATACTGCTGTCCGTACCATATATCAGCAGGCATTCTCATTGAATTACATAGAAAGCTGGTATATAAAAGATACTTACTCCTCTGTCTGTGGGAAATGTTTGGTACTGAATAATACTCCTGTGCTGAAGGCTGTTTTTTGTTTTATTTTATTATTATAAATGATTCATACTTAAATGGTAATATTATCATACCCTTCCCTGCAGGTCACTGAAAACCATGCAACCTCTTTGTCTTTCGATTTCTTATAAGCATTGCAATCACTAACCCTGTGTTTTATTAACTGGAATTAAACATACAATTATAATTCTTTATCTAACTTCCATTAGGTTAGTAAACCAACCCGCCGTTGTCAGGCAAAATAATGAACATTTGTAAAACCTTATCTTTTACCTTTTGAATATTCTCATAGTTTATTCAAATGAAGACTTAGGCAATTACCATTCTATTATAAAACAGTGATTACTCTCCATTATGAAAATAGTGATTTAATGACAGGACCAAACTGACACACAACAACTCTGCTTAGGTTTCCAGAAAGTAGAAGCATACTGAAAATAGATTTGACTGTGGAGCTAAAATTAGGGTCCCTGGTAAATCCATCTCAGTTACATATGTGAGCAGGAGGATGATGGGAAATGTAGTTCTGAGAGGTCCATGCGGGTACATGTAAACCCATCTTGAGGCAGGGAATGCAAATGCAAATACACAGTAATTAGAGACACTTAATGTGAAGTGTTACCCGCATTTCAATTCTAAACGTTTTATCTGTCTTTGACGATAACCCAGAAGACAACAATGATTCTGTCTTTTGTTAGTAATTAATGGGCAAGAGGTCACTGGTTGAGGGAGACTGGAGCTTTGTAGAAGTTGGTAGATCTTACCTGTCACCATTCCATTACCTGCTGTAACACACATAAAAAGTATAGTGATTTAAAAAAAAAATGAGAGAGAGAAATGCTGTATATTTACTGTATGTCTCTTCAGTAAAGTTAATAATTGCTTTTACACTTGTGTCACAATATAGATAAGGCAGTTTGCCTCATGTAAAAAAAAACTAATCTCAGTTAACAAAAGCCTTGCATACGAAAGATAGAGAATGAATTTAGTTTTACATTTATCGACTGTATCTACAAGATTCCAGCACAGCTTCCTGAGAAATCTGTATGTCGACACGGTGATGTTTACCCTCTGCCTGTTTCAATTCATTTACAGAACTGCCACATCAGAGCCTGTTCCATTCTGGCAGGATATAGTATTGCAATAAACCAACCCTTTGCATTATAAATTAGGATACAATGCTGAATCTTTATTTATTTGACAATCGAACACGGTTACTGAGATTACTTCCCTTATTCACTGCTAGTGAACAACCACAATTTGCAATTTTTGCAAGACACAGCTGTCTATAAATAACAAGAATATAAATTCCAATATACGAACTTAGGAAACATTTTCCATTACGAACCTATAACTCCACTGTTATCACATTGCACTAGAGGTTACAGTCATTTCTGATTCACAGTTCTAATGATCCTTGTGTAGCGTTCTCCAGATGTCTACACGGGTTCCTCCATGCACCCTGATAGATAAAACAATTGACCACAAAGAGTTCTATAGCCTACCGTTACTCATGCTAATGCAAGCTTCCTGCCACCCATCCTTCCTCAATTGCATTGCACACAAGGAGCTGACTTTTCCTGATCAATGCGGGTTATGAATCTATTTCTGTAAGAGTCGTTAAAGCTAATTTGCATGCTATGCTTCTCTTGCATTTAATTTTAATGCCAAAAATGAATCATTTTAACAAACGTACAGTTTAACAAAAGTAGTATATCAGGTAACACTTTACATCAAGTGTCTCTAATCAATGTGCATGTACTTCACATAATTAGAATGTTATTATGCATAGCTACGATGTACTTACTGTGTAAATAAGCCCTGCGTGTGTAATCCGTGCATTTCCATCACTGTATTTGATTGCTGCATTCTTTACAGTACCTTGCTTATTACCTACTACAGTACATTATCTGTCGCATATCTGCCCGTCACATATCTGCCATAACCGTTTATCTGCCATGATCAATCTCTTCAGCAAAGTTAGTTTATTATTGAACAGAGAAGATCAGTTCAGAGATTGTAGATCCTACCAAAGTTTTCGTACCCTGAGCTTCGTGCGGATCCATTGCTGGTAGTGTCACATGAGCTGTTCAGTGTGTTCAGAATATTAGTATCTGAAGATGGCACTTTTTGCTGTGTTTATGTTACCTGGAAACAATTAATCAGATTATAATAATAATACAGCATTATCATAATATGTTTAATGAAAACTGTGTTTACAGTCAATTTGAAATCCAAATGACTTTTCAGAAAACGCACTGAATATCTCACATAATTTCCCATTTGTAACATAGGTGTCTAATTAAATAAAGGACTGCATCCTCCCATTGATAGGAACAATACTTTTTAATAGTGGGACCTACAAGGAAACATTTGAGGATTGCAACACTGCTCTGTTAACATGTAGCCAAAGGTTTTATCTGCGAGAACTGTAGTTAAATGATTTAATAGACATGATGTCATATTCTGTATCTGGGTAATGGAATCATGCAAAGCACAACTATGTTAACAGTTCACGAATTGGTTACTGTGATAGCCTTTTTTTCCTATTAATCTAAGGCAAGATGACATATTTCCATATTAACTCAATACTGTGTTTTGCCTCCTCTGTTTTTCAGTGCTGTTAATTTGCAGACATGAATCCTCTAGCAGCTGTCTGAATATAATTTCAATATTACCTTAAGCAAGCTGATATTGAGCATGCTGATACAGCACTGTTTCCTGTTAATTTGCAAAAAAAAAGCTAATTTAACAGAATTGGAGAAGCAGGCTCCTGTTACTGGTAATGTGTGTTTGCTGGTGTTTGCTGTAAATTGACTTGAATTGTAATCACATTGTTGCTCTGAAAACAAGACATGGTAACTGGTATGGTAACATATGCTAAGTGTTGTTAATTTTGTATATCATGATTTTGAAATCCATTTTCTAACATTTTATTAGTACTAGCAATATTACCACTGGTCCCTCCTTTGATGTCTGCTTGTATTTTTTGATCTGTAATCTATAAATATTTCAAAGACAAAGCTATAGATAATTATGTCACTCCTTCCTGCCACTTCATGTGTGTTAGTTCAAACTCACACCAATGGTACAGTTTCAATCCGCCCATGACACTGATAGCAGGGTATCAGGATGCAGCCGTTTATCTTCAGTGTTGCATTATAAATATCTGCACATACCAAATTAACGTACAAAAGAAATAAATAGTTGCCTGGTCAACCGCTTCCCTCAGAGGTGAGCCCATTCTAACTTCGCCTTCCCCCTGGAGGTGGCAAAGGGGAGAATGGGTGGACAAAAAAGTACAACTGAATAAGCAAGGGGACCTGACTTGGGGCTTAAATAGCAAGCTGATTGAAGATTGAAGGATTGATCCTGCTCGCTGAACTGCACACCATGGTTACAATACAGAGCTTTGAGAATCTTGCCTCTTGTCTTTTTTGTAAAACAGCCCGGAAGTTTCAGAAACGCATAGTTGTCGATTGTTCCAGTTTTTATTGATATAGACAGCTGTCAACTCCTTACAGAACATCCCGCCACAGCTGACTGACGCGGTCGTGACAAAATAAATGCACCCCGTTCTTATTTATTGGGTAAATTAATTGATTGTGAATGCTTCACTTCTTTGAACGTTGTGAGCACTTCTCGTCAGGACATATATACCTGTAGCTTGATTCAAAGACATTCAAAGACATTCAAAGTTGAATGTGCAATTGCCTTCAAAGTTTCTCATAGAATCATGTCACACCTAGATAGTCACAGACTACCCAACACTGCCTCAAATGTTCTTTCATTTAAAGCCCTTTAAATGTGAATCTGCTTCCCCACTCCTCCTTCTCCTCCCTTGCAGCCTTTTTTAGATGTTGACCCTCTACTAATGCATTTGCATTGGCTGCTGAGTTCAACATTTTTAATTGAAAGCTGTTAATCATTTTTAAGCCTTTGATTAGTGATGGGCTCGGGTAATGAACAGTTTTCGTGCTAATTAAATGTGATACTCTTGTGAATCTGCTCAGTGTAGAGAGAAGCTGGCACGCGCCTTGCTGGCTCACAAACGTGCATGGAGCGCTATAAATGGAAAAATATATAAGCAAATTAAATGACCTCCTTCAGCCATCAGGTGGTGGTATATTACCCTAATATAATATAGACTAGACAACATTGGCTCGTCCAGTCTATTCCATTGCAGGATTTTGTTCCAACCAGGTCCGTGATCATTTAACGGACTCATAGATCAATTAAAAACTCATTCGTTTTGAGTTGAAACAGCCAATGATTGAGCCCCGGTCTTAGATTTCTGCTATCAGTTGTTGGTACAGTTCTGTTCCCTTGGTTTAGCTGCGCTTCTTGAAATAGTGCTTCTGCAAACATACAGGGCACTGCCTTCAGGCACACCACCTCTTCAAGTTCAATTCTTTAGGCACACAGAACAGTGTCAACCAAGGTAATATTTTAAAATGTGTTTTATATATTTGTTTATTTTTCAAATATATATATAATTTACCTAAACTTTTAATGCAATATTCCACTGTTAACATGACAGGACTTCATGTTGTTTTCATGTATGTGTAAGGCAGGGGTGAAAAGGAAACATATCATAACCAAGCTCCCACCCCGTATGTATGTATGTATGTATGTATGTATGTATGTATGTATGTATGTATGTATGTATGTATGTATATTGGTTTGTTCTCACACATTTCATAGAGGTTTCCCAGGTAAAACACAGAGCAATACATTAATAAAAATGACAGTGTGCAGAGGCAGTGTTCACTTTTCACTTTTCAATTGGATTAATTACAGGAATAAAACCTTTTTCAAAAAGAGACCTTGTACTGTATCTCTATTTCCGTACAAGCTCCTGCAGAACTTTGCCATTGCCTTAGCCTCTCCTTACAACACACATAGTACTTGGGTAAGCGGACTCACGACTTACCAGGCAATCAATTTCCCAGCCTTCAGGGAGCTTGGAGGACAGATGTTTTAATATTACAGTAAAAACATGTTGGTTTTATTTTCTCGTAGAACTGGAGGTGCTATTGCCCTGGGACTCTTCTTTGCTAGATGGACATGTGTGATCAGAAGGGAGAAAGCCTTGTACAGTGGATGCCGACGGGCAACTGCAAAGCAGTTCGCATGGGCAAACATATGAGCAAAATTTTACGTATGTAGGTCCACACTATAGAATATACCTCTGAATGTCTTTTTAGCCCGTGGATTGCAGGTGCAAAATAGTTGTAGGGAATTAAATACTATTACTAATATTAACTTGGGCAACTTGTAGCACTTTAATTTAAAGATCATTTGTACACAATCAACAATACATCTATACAGGTGCTATAAACGCTTATTAGACAGTTATGTAAAGAGATCCAGTGTTCAAAGCCAGGTGCAAGGCTGTGCAGCTGAAACCATAACTGCTAACCTAGTTTCCATTTCAGATATGTGGAATAAACCTTAACCTTGTTCTTTTTCTTTGCAGCTTGCATGCTGACACAGCACCCCTAGTGATTTGTGGTTTTATTTGTGTGTGTGTTTGTTTTTTGTTTTTTTAATACTGTAGATGGTGTCCTTGGAGGCAATCTCTGCATAGCCTGTCTGCTCAGCTCTGCTCCAGGTGTAAAGATGGTTTTTGATCAGCATCTGCACACAAGACTCAATTGCACTCCAAACAACACTTCAATGAGGCTGGATGGAACACACTCCCAACTGTGAACTGCGATATACACTGTATATATAAGAACTGTATTTGGAATTACAATATTGCTCTGTAGCAAAATGTCAATAGCAGGCTAATAATACTGTGAATATAATTCAAAATGTTTTGTGATAGCATGTCTCAGATAAGAGGTGCTGTCCTTGGAGGAACTGGAGAGAGAAAATGTGTGTGATTTGATTGAAATTACTGCCCCACATTACTTCTTGTTCATTAGAGAAAGTGCCACCCATCCGGAAACTCTGCTACCATTGCAAAATAACTTTAAACAGTGATCAATTTCTGAGGTTTGTGTTTCTACCCTCACTGTAAGAAATATGTTTTATGTCCTTCTTATCTCAGAGAAAATGTGTTTTTTTTAGTTCTAGGACCATATCCTGTACAGTGTGATGCATCAGGCGAGTACATTAAACTCTCCTGCATTGTGGCCACAAGGGCAGGATTACAGTAACACCCTCGTATTGTTTTTATGATGCACCATTAATAAAACAAGCTGGGATAACTTTATGGCTTCCTCTTCTTAGGCTGTGCTTTTACATGTAATTAAAATAAAATATATTGGACATTTATGGAAATATTAAAAATCAATCAGGGAAATAATTGGAGTGATTTCAATCATGGAGCTGGGCAGCAATGTTGGGGGAAGTGAATAGGATATTAGCTGCACACAAGCACTTTCATTAAATACAGCGCAGAACTGTGCAACTAATGTTAATTGAATGCATTATCACCTTTACTGCTAGTTATATAGAGCACTCCGAAGAACACTGTGAATATCAATCTGATAATCATAGAGGGAGCATCAATGAATAATAAGATCAGCGTCTTTTCCCCTGCACTCCAGAACCAAATTCACTAGATTGCTTTCCATACATTGACACAGCCCTTATGGTTGCCAATTACTATATTATATAGCCCTGGCTATGTTACTGTATTTCAAACATCCATTATTGAATATCTTGTAAATGGCATCTTCAATTACAGAAGTGACATTGTAATTTGTTTTATACCCACACTTTATGGCAGCCTACCAAAGACTTTACAGCCTTGTAAATGAATTGTAAAGTTGTATTTACTTACAGAGGAGCCTGGCTTATAATGAGGTTCCATGACCTTGGAACATTGCGTACACATGCTAAACGCTCTCTAGAGATCAGCTCAAGCATTTAAACTGTTTCAACATGCTTGTCACCCAGTGCCATTAAAAGGGGACAGCAGATTGATTTGAGTCAGCGCAGCTGTCAAGGCACTAGTCATGTGTTTTATGAGCATTTAAAATCCTGGCATTCCCACTTGCGTAGTGCCAACCAAAGGCATCTGTAGGGCTGGGGTCATCATGTCCAAGTACAAGCAACAGAACTCAGGACCACTAATAAAGGGAATGAGAGGGTAAAATCACTGCTAACAGAAGGTAGATTTGTATCATCTTGTATCACCAATTCAGTACTTGTGTAATGAACCGATCAAACAGACCAAACCATATGCCAGTACAGTATGCCATACATTTCTGTTGGTATGCAGTGGATTTTATTAAGACATTTACTCCTCAATGTATGGGATTTGTAATGGATACTACTACTACTACTACTACTACTACTACTACTACTACTACTACTACTCTTAAGATTGATATAAAGAAAATAACTTTATAACTAATATTCGTGTTTGGGCAATTACAATAGAAAGAGTTACCAGCATAACATAATTGGCTGGTTTCACAGACCCTGAATCTTGGACTAACCCAATGTTAACTTAGGTAGGGTAGCCTACTGTTAGAGCCAGCTGGGGTCTGTGAAACCAGCCATGCATTAGTAGAGTTAATATTCAACTAAGACGAGAGTTAAATGCAGCAATGCAGCACAAGCTTTTACTGTCATTTTAATATGATTGTTTGTAGGACATGCATCTGCTTTATCATTGCATGTCAGACTGTGTGGTCCAGTGGTTAAAGAAAAGGGCTTGTAACCAGAAGGTCCCTGGTTCAAATCCCACCTCAGCCACGGACTCACTGTGTCACACTGAGCAAGTCACTTCACCTCCTTGTGCTCCGTCTTTCGGGTGAGACATAATTGTAAGTGACTCTGCAGCTGATGCATAGTTCACACACCCTAGTCTCTGTAAATCGCCTTGGATAAAGGTGTCTGCTAAATAAACAAATAATAAAAATAATAAAAACAGTTATATAACACACTCCGTAAATAGCCCTTGTAGAACACTAATGCATTTTCAATAATGGTCATGCTGAATATATTACTTAGATCTAAACAAAAAAATAGCATTGTAGCAAATTTTACTTATTTAGCAGCTTTACAGCAAATGATAGAGAATCTGATTTTAAATATACCTGAATCATATCTTGTTCTGCATTATATCATCTGTTCCAATTCTGGAACCTCTTAAAGCATTCTTTTTTTCTTCTTTGCAGTAGCGTTTTGCTTTCTCTTCTTGATACAATCATGTGTGTAGCTTCTGGCGGTTAATGGAACATGGAGAGATCCAGCAAGATTTATTATACAGAATGTATTTCCCTAAATATTGAAATCTCAGTATGGATTGTTCTGATACATGAACAATAGAAACAGCTAGAAATGTTATTTTTTTAAAGAAAAACATAAATAACAATGTAAAAAAAACTGCTGCCTAGCATTACTTTGTCTGTCTCAATCCCAGCTTTATTAAAATCCTAATTATAGGGTGTGCTGGACTACACGGTAAACCATAAACCACTTTTGTGAATCGGACAGAATGACCAATACATACCCATGGTTATGGCATGCTCAAATAAAGTTTTAATTCACTATTAGCCATTGAGCTCGCTTATATTGTCAAGGTGAACACGGCTGCAATCTTAACCACAATGGGGTTGAATATGAGGGCCTATTAAATCATAAAAAATAACATACAAGATAGAAATGAGACCTGTAAGTAACTGCATCATTAAAATCTTTACAGATCTTTACATCTGTCTTTGGGAGTGGATTGCAGGCAAACTGCAGTACAATCCATCATTGTATTTGTGCTTGCGATGCTACAGAATACAATAACAACATCTCCTGTAGAGTGGCTGTGGAGCAGCCTCTGTATACTGTACACAGCCAGCTCAGGGGCTATGTGTGTGATGATGATGGCACAACACGCATGGTCCATCATTGCTAAAAACCCAGTTAATTAAGTCTGCTCAAGAAACAGTCATTTCCAAACTGATAATTACATCGTTTTGAGGGCCAGTGAAGATAATGTTAATACACTTTAATAACCATCCTTTTGCATGGAGATATGCAACCTGGAGCATCATAGAAAAAGGAATATTGTGAGCAGTGACTACAAGAAGGTCACAGCCCTTGACTCCAGGAATACATTCAGGCATGTGTTCACAAACACTTAACAGAAATCCCATTTGTAGTTAAGGAAGCGGGATAACATTTTTGTTCTCTACTTTATGTACTGACCTTGATTTATAGTAGCTCCAGTATCTGCTTGTGGATCAGGGTATTGTGCCTTATTGTCGGTAGCTGCATGCCCACCTTTGCCGAGCCTTGTTTTAACATAATCTTCGGGTCTTTTTTCATACGGTTCATCATTTGAAAATTGTTTCATTCTCAGCTTTTGGAGGCTAACATTTTTTAACCGGCAGCTCTGCTGAACCTGCACATGGTTGTTTTTATTTGAGATGTGTTTCCACTTGGGAGGTCTTGATTGGTACCTGTCATGTATTATTTTTGTCCTTGGGCAGGGATTTGTGATTGCTAGATTCAAGTAAGTTTCCTTTGAACTGCTTCAGCTCTTATTTACTGACATGAGTCCTGTACAATATCGGATTGAACATCTTGTTGGTAACACAACATATGTTTTCATAGTAAAGCTACAGCATATGTATCTGTCTTACAACAAGTTATGTATCCAGAAAGCGGAGAATGTCATTAGTCCGAAAGGTAGCTAATGCTTAAAAACAATATCTTTAATTTAAATACAGCTTTCTACACAAATGCAGAACCGTATATGCATACATATCCCATATGCTATACTGTAATATTTAAATACTATCTTTGGTGACAAGGAAGAGCATTGCCTACTCTTAAAAGCAATTTAAAAAATCATATTGTATTTACATTTTGTCCCTGATTATTCAGATTTTCCCTCTAGAGCTCATTGTGCAAAGTTTTTTTCAATCCCAGGAATAATCTATAAATGATCAAATTAGACAGAGAAGTGCAATGCAGTATGGCACTGTTACCTCTTGTAACTGGGAAGCAATTCTTAACTTGTCAAGACTGCAGCCAGATGCATTCTCATTTAATTCATAACCATGTCAACGATGCATCCAAATAACCATTTTAAAAATGATCTTACTCTTTTCTGTTTTGTAGACACCTTATTAGAACTGCAAAACAGCCACAAGAGGAAGCTGAAACTTTTTTGGAACCTCTTTTTAAAAAATAAATAGATAGATGAATGCTCGGAATTGGATCAACACCATTCAAACTGTAACCCGTTTGTAAATGCACTTTATCATCATCATTCTTTAGCTCCTGTAGAAGAAAAGAAACAACATTAAAACACCCTGTCACTGGTTCTGCAATGCTCTCTGGCTTTCCATTGATTTCAAATGCAATCTCCTGGGTTCCATGCAGCTCCCTGGCAGGCATGGCTAGAGCTGGTCATTTTATTTTAGCATATTCTGTTGCACAAATAATATTGTATTAATTAGACCGGTAATGGTACTTTAGTTTCCCAAATCATCCAGGAGTTTTCTGTCAAAGTCATTTCCATAGTACTGAGCACAAGAAACTTGGACTGATGAAATATTAAAGGGCACATAAGGACCTTTTTATTTTATTGTGTTACATGTTCCCACGTGTTGCTACACATGTTTATGTAAGGTGTGTGTATTGTTTTAATTTGTTTTTTTTTTACATTTTTACCACTTTTTTAAACTTTTAAATTGCATTCCCTGCCTCCAGATGGCTTCACATGTAGACCTCTCAGAACTACATTTCCCATCATCCTCCTGCTCACATATGTAACTGAGATGGATTTACCAGTAACCCAATAAAATAAAAAGGTCCTTATGTGCCCTTTAAGGCCAATCAGCAATGACTGTCATACTGCTTTACTATAATAACATGCTTCAGGCTCAGCACAGAAAGTTTTAACCATTTAGCAGTGACTCATGCTGGTTTGAAATGTACAAATCAATTCTATCACATACCTTTTAAATGTGGATTTGACTTTTAAAGTCTATGATGGGTGTGATTGGGCTTTTGTATCATTTAAAGCAAAAATGTTAGCAATAAAGAGTGTAACTCTTTATATTATGTGTCTCTAATTACAGTGCTATTACATGGTATTGACGCAGTAATTACATATATGTGTTTGTTTACACAATGAAACAGTTGCTAGAGTCTTTTGTAATTGCCGTGTAAATACACAGGTGGTTCTGTATTTACAATGCAATTGCTATGTAACTAGATAATGCAGTGTAATTACAGTGTCGTTAGAGACGTTTAATGTAAAGTGTAATCTTAAAGAGTAAATACGTTAACAGGGCTTATTTAGATTAAAATCATAGCTCATTAATAAATAATGATTTAGGAAACTAGACCAGATTTTACAATGCTGCGGAACATTTAGTATATTTGTTTAACAGGATGTTTGGATGAAATATGAAATTGTTTTTTCATTAGCCACAAATCTGTGTGATATAGAAACATTCTATTAAACAGTGAACTGATGGGTGGCATTACAAACAGGTACAAGGACTACCATCAGAATAAATACTATTAAAATAGGAGGCAAGTTCATTTAAATACAATATACTATGTGTGCATTTTTCCAGTAAACTGCTGTCACCATAAATCAGACACAAATTCAGTATTGTTAACATATTCACCCTGACGGCGGTTTATGAATAACATATTCGTAATGGAACAAATAAACCGTCACAGCATGTTAGCAGGAACACTTTCTGTTTATATACATGATTCTCTAAATATTTTATATCATTATCATTTTCAGGCCTTTTCAAATCTCTCTCTTCAGTTTGTAGAAGTTTCCTCCAATATAGCCTTGTTTCAAAGTCAATCATTGGACATCTTGGAAGCCAGTGGTACCTGTGGTCTCTTTTCAGGGTCACAGATGTGAAATGTGGTATTTGGTTCAGGGATGAATGTTATGTATCGTGTACACTTGGAGGTGTTGGAATAAGAGGTTGTCATTGAGAAGTTTTTTTAATATTCATGAGGCCCAAATTTGTAACAAATCTGAACATGGATCATAAAAAAAGACGTATACGTCTCGTGGAAAATGCAAAAATTGCAACAACAAGAAATACAAACGGCAAAACAATTGCTGCAGAGTCACTTACAGTAGGATCAGTTTTACCACTCATCCAAAGGACAAGCGGGTTAAGTGACTTTCTCAGGGTCACACACACAGTGACTCAGTGGCTGAGAGGGGAATTGAACTGTGGGCCTCCCAGTGTCAAGCCCTTTTCTTTAACCACTGGACCACCAAGCCTTACAGTAGAAAGAAAGAGTCCTCTCTTTCTGGTACATTATCTACATTTACATTTATGTACAAACGGCCATTCTAACTAAACTCGGCTTTACATAAAGGTTTTAACATGAACTGTTTTTTTTTACTTTGTTTTCTGGAGATTTTGACATTTAAAAAAAGAATAAAAGGAACTTCCAATGTGCAGTGAAGTAAAGCATGTCACTTTACATAGATCAACTAGAACGAGAATACTGGAGGAATAAACATATAGAGACAGGTCACATTTCCATTGTTCATTAAAAAGAAGTGTAGTCTATACATCAAGCTTCATGGATTCCTATGCAGATAGGTCTGTGTGCCTCTGCGATTAACTAGAAAACCACAAGGAGGAATGAACTTTGCACAATTATCAAAAAACACCAACGTCTGCTTTACACAGCTTACTTCATAAACGTATGATTAACTTTTCAAATTTCAATTCATTGACTTAACCAGGTCATATTCATATTATTACCATGTCAGCAGAAGTTGCATATTAAAACATACGACAATAACAAATGAAACGATGACTAATAAAAAAAATCAAAGTAATCTACTCGGTTTTTTATTACATTTTACAAAGCTGCATACAATTCAGATTTTCAAGAGAGATACTGAATGTAGCAGATGCCAAGGAAAAATAAAATATGCATGTTAATATCAAATCCACGGAAGATGTGTTTTCTTTAGCTGTAATTATAAAAATGGCCTTTTTATCAGAAGCATAGCCTCTAAGGAGGGATATTCAATTAGGACTGCTTGCTTATGACATAACCTGATATTTTCTAAAATGACTGCTACATTCTTTTTACTGCATGCAATTACCGCAGCCATACTAAACAAATTGGTCTTTCTCCTGGTAAAATGGGGGTTATCTATTCTGTGAAGCTTTCAAGATCAGTTTTCATGGAAGCTGGAGATGGGGTTTAAAGCAATCACAAACAGCAATCATGGTTCTGCTGTGTATCTTTTCCTTTTGACGTAATTGGTATGTCGTACAGTAGTCTATAATTAATCTAATTTAGGGTACTCTTGAGCCCCACAGGTTTGATACAGCAGCAGTCTGAATGCTTTGTACTGCAGGCACAGCAACGTCAAAACAGTCACAATAGACCTGAACCCTAACCCTGAATCATTCAATGCACAGAGCAACTACTTCTAGGCCCTTTTTTTCTATTCATGTGAGCAGCAATATTTCCCCTCAGGATTATTTACGCATGGTTAAGAAAAACCAGAAATGAATGGTGGAAATGTGACTTTCAGCTAAAAGTTGGGGTGGGTGATCGTTCAAACCCCCCCCCCAAAAAAAAAAACAGACGCTGGATATTGTATTTGTTGGTTTGGGGTTTCAATATTGCAATAGCATGCTTCTGTAGGAATACTGTCTTGATGAAAAATAAAATTATAAAAAAACACATTGCAGATGTGCTGGGTCTATTTGAAAAATAGCATTCCATAATAAATAAATACATTTTTACTTGTAAAATAATTACAGGTAAATATACACATACTTTAATCATTTGTAAACCAACATATAAATACATTACAATTATTTTTTTATGCTGGCTTGCTAAGTCACACGTGAAGAATGTGCAGTGATATTTTTATCATTTCATGCTGTCATGGTGAGTTGGTCATTGCACCATCATTTTCTTGTTGAAGCTCAATTAATTCCTCCAGGTTAACAGTTAAGTGGCATTCTGTTGTACAATCCTTAGACGTCCTGACATCATCGTCTTCAGCATGTCGTATATCAGTTGGATTATTATAAAATCTCAACAAAAAAAAAAACAGACAAACATATATGAAGTTCAAGGTCAAAGGCAAAACAAATTCATGGTCAAAGGGGTATAAAACTAGCCCTAACTATGACTAAGTTGTTTCCTTCTAGTTTTGTACCATTAAAATAGTTCTGTTACGTTCTTTAAATGGCTACGTTTGCCAGTTTCCTCAGTCAGAGCCGATCTCAGTCAGCATGCATGTGGAAAGTGATGAGCCTGGACTGCCTTGGGCAAAACGACAAGGTGTGAAGCTGCTGTCCCAGTTTAAGCCTTAACCTGATTCCTCTCAGGTGATTCAAGCTTACCTCTCAGAGGGAGGTAAACTGGAAAACTAGGACTCTAATTACTATGTAGTAGTTACTGGGTAAATACCGGTGTACTTACACATAATTACAATGATATTATGAATAGTTACAATGTACCTAATGTGTAAATCTTTTTGCACGATATAACCCTCACCCTGACCCTTACTCTAAACCTAACCCTAACCCCAGCCGTACCCTAACCATAGCCCTAACCCTAACCCATTTATGATCTAATTGTGTACTTACAAATATCGTGCAAAAAGATTTACACATTAAGTACATTGTAACTGCATAATAACATGCAATTATGTACACATGTATTTACTAAGTAACTACTATGTATATACACAGTAATTAATGTACAGTGTTACTGGAAACGATGTGTTCCTATTATACATTCTAATTTTTTTTTGTTTGACTCAGAAGGCACTTAATCAAAGATTCTCCCACACACTCTGCATGTTTAACAGAACTGAGACAAGTAACAATACAATGACAGGTGCATGCTTTTGTAAAATTAGATTCATGAAGAATATTATCTGTGGTTAAAAGCAGTTACCTTGAATCTGTTTGCAGCTGAATTATTAAACATTCCATTTACACGATGTGTTGAAAGCCAAATCCCTGGTACTTTATACTGGACCCAAACCACAAGACATTGATGTGCCAAATACTGACACAAGCTTTACAGATGCTGATGCAGAGAGGAACCTGCATCAGTTAATCATGAAGCATTGAAAATACCTAAAGTGCATCTTTCTCAAAGCTCCTAGTGGATAAAAAACATCTTCCATTTTCATATAGAGTTGTCACCTTTCATTAAATAACAAGGTATTGCAAAACATAAGGCTGTATTTCCTCAACAGCAGCAGTTACACATGAACTTAAATAGGTTTTGAGCAGTTTTCAATTCATATAGTTTAAATGCATTTTTTAAGAGTCAAACTTGTTAATAGATAATTTCTGTCAAATTGGTTTCAAGTGGTCAAAATGTACTTTTTCGTGGTTTAAGTCAATAGATACTGTATTGTATGCAGCTCAGTGTGCAAAAACTGAAATGGGCCGTGGCATCACAATTATTGCTAAAATTCTTTCCGAATGTATAAAGTATATTCAAATGCATGCAATGAACAGATAGGACAAATAAGTACAATACTAGAAGAGGGTGTTATTGTACAATTCAGAAACGTTCGTAACTTCTTAATTTTGAGCAATCTACAGAGTGAAAGCTGCATAGCACACTGCTTCAAAGGCTTCCCTGCTGGCTTTGAGGCACTTGGTAGATGTCTCTCCTCATTTGTGCAGTCTTGTGTGGCTCGAATGCTTAGGCAAAGGCAAGCTTACTGACCCTTACAGAGAATGACCTGACACTTCTGTCAACAGTTGCATTTTGTGACAAAGGGTCGGAGACGAGAAAAGATTAAAAACAACAAAATAATAATTTTATATCTTATCTGAGTGAAATCTTTTAAATGTAGTTATGACAAACATTTAGCAAGCTGGTCACTGATGTATCTCGGAACATTCTGTCAGTGTCCCCAGAGACAAAACATTATTATTTTTTTGGTCTACGTTTTTGAAAAATTACAGTAATAACGGCTCCCTATTTCATACATGAGTGGATATTTAATACTCAGAAATGAGAGATCAAGAAAAGGACAAATTGTACAAAAAGCTAAATGGTTTATCAAAAGCATATGAAGTGGTGCATGCATTTTATTAAGAATATCTATGTTTTTTGACTGTTAAAAACCCACACACTAAAGAAATACCAGGACTTATAAACAGAACTACCAGCTTGTTCAATATAATGTTGCAGACTTTGGAAATGCTTTATAATAAATGCCTGTAATTCAAATGCAATTATATATGAACAACATATGAGTTCTGCTAAATTAAAATAAACAATAATGAATACATAATCCCAACACTAACATCAATGAATAATCATGAGCAAACAAACATTTTAAAATGTCACACATACGAAAATTAAACATATCCTAAATAGAGTCTTACTTCAAGGGAATTCAACAGGAAACATGTTAATTCATACATAATTATATTACTGTTACTGACGCTTATTAGAAAGTACAATCCTAACATTTTACATCTTCTACATTCCTGTATTCCTCAATAAACTGTATCTATATCAAAAGCAGTGATTTCATTGTTTGAGTAGCTGATATAAATGTGGTCAGTCTTTCACACACAAAGGATTTCACACAAGGTCAGCCTTGATGTCACTTTACATTGCAAACCTCACTTAATTGTGATAAAACATATTGGCGTGGTGATCCACTTCAATGAAGAAGCATCATACAGTAAATAACCTAGCATTTGATTAAGAGTATATTCACGACAATAAAACAATTTTCTATTGCCTTGACACGGGCAGTTAATTTATTGCAAGTTGTATAGTGAGGACTTGAGCATTCAATAATAGTAACCCTCATTTAGGAGCAGTTGTGCATACACATGTGTAAGGGTGATTAGGGAGGTGGTGTCTAATGCTGAGAACTAGACATTTACAGCCCTGTATTGCAAAAGCTAAAACAATCAAGTATGACAAACAACAGACCATACTGTTCAGGCAATTATTCTGCTATTCTTTAAAAATCCATCGCATGAGTATGAATTAAGCTTTTTTTTTTCATGTACTGTAGTTAATGTAGATTAATATGTGACAATACTGCAATAGCATTAGTTATATAAATGCATTATTATGGATGCTGACTTGAAAGATCATTAAATCCTAATTGTAGAAAAACATGTTCCTGCACATTTATTTTGAAAGCGGCTAATATGTAAACAGGCAAACAATATAACGGCTTCTTGCAAATTCACGTTTTTAATTTGCCACCTAAATGCAGCATTACAAGAACGGATTGCACAGTAGAAAACACAGTGCAAATGCTTATAATTGAAAGGTTAGCTATACGTGTTTTAAATTGAACACATACTTAAAATATACAAAGATCAAGAAACCCAAGTCCACTTTTTTGTTCAAGAAACTAGTAAAGTATAGTGTAGGTGACATCTTCAAGCAAAGTTTTCTCCTCATTAATTAGGGTCAGTCCCATGTTAAGAAACTCGCCGGCGACAGCCCTGCTTGTGCAGCACAGTTTGAAAGAAGGTCTTATTAGTGTATTTCCGGTATTGGACCGTGTCAGTAGACAGCTGTGATTGCAAGTGTTTGGAAATGTTACTGCTGGAGATATCGAAGGCACAAGGACCTATTTTCCAATAAATATATATTTGTTTTTCGTTTTGACATTGTTTGAGGAGCAGATGCACATCGCAAGTCAGCTGTTAGGGTTAGGTTTGCCATGGTCACCACAGCAGCACAAAGGAATATTCACTAGAAACTGTCCTCAGGGCATCAAATGATTCTCAGTGGTTAGGTTTAGGGTTAGGTTTTGCGTTAGAGTTAGGTTTTAGGGCTGGGGTTGCTTAAGGTTAGGGTTTGGGTTGGGTTAGGGTCAGGGTGGGTTGATTTCGGTTCATTTGAGTTGCCGAGCTCAGGAAGTGAAAGGTGGGAGAGCATAGTGTTAGTGGATCAAAAAGCATATACTTCATAGCATGAGGTGCTAGGATAACATATTTATCTACACATTGCTTGCTGAATCCTTCAATAAAGACTATCAATAGAAATTTTTTTGTTCATGTTAATTCCACTTTAAAGATTGTTATGGAGAACATTTTCCAGTTGCCCTCCAATGTTAACATCATGGAGGGAAAAAAAGGCAGAAAATTATTTCTCTGCATCGGTTGGTAAAATCTAAGTAAAAAGAAAAATGTCAAAGCCCCTTTTCCTTTAATGATACATTTCACTTAGCAAACGAATTAGAGTTATCTTAAAAATCTTTATTCTTGAAATGACTGTGGAAATAAAAACAGCAAGGGTAAATAATCTAACATTGGGTGAACCTTCCATTCCATTGTAGCTCATGATGAATGCTGAAATCAAAATGGTTCATTCACTCCAAAGAGTAATAGTGCTAATATACCGCAACAAAGTAACACATTCTGACAGTGATCTGAATAAAGAGTTCCAATAATTAATTTAAGCTCACATTATATACATATGTTACTTCTCTGAACAAAGACTAACAAGAGTGCCTGATCCAAGCAGAATGATCCAGTGATTTGTTATTTTAATACATTACATTTAAAAAGCTGAAAATGAAAACAAACCTGTCACTTAAAATGAAACAATCCAGTTTCTGGAGGCAGTGCTCCAAAGACAAGCTCCCACAGGCTTAATGTTGTCACTAAAGGATATGACAATATCAATAAACCCTTTTTATAATTGTACAGAATATATATAAACATATATATTTATATACAACATATATATATATAAACAAAACCTTGATGGTATATCAAACAATTAAACCCATACTTGCACAGTGAATCAGTCAATAATGATCAGAGCATTAAAGCAGATATAGCAGGTCTTTGTTGTTAAGGCTGGTGAAACGTCAGTTAAATACGAGGCAAAGTCCAATTCCGTTTTCTGATAAATTGCCGACACACAGAGAGGCTTTGGTAAACTGCTGCAAAGAGCTCTAGAACAGCAATTGAAAACAAATAACTCTCCCAGAGAGGAAACTGGAAGACGGATATCAAGGGAAGCAGAACATGATTTTTTTCTTTTTTAAAAAGCTTGTGTCAAAGCAGCCTTATCAGAGAGATTGAAAAAAAAAAAACACTCTCAGAGTTTCTGTAATAACTGTTACAAATTACTGGCATTAGTCCAATGATAACACATTACATTAGACATCTCTAATTACTGTGTATTTACTTAGTAAACACATGCGTACCTACACATAATTACAATGTTATTATGCAGAGTTACAATGTACTTCATGTGTACATCTTTTTGCACAATATCATACACAAAAGAAAAGGGTTAGGAGGTTAGGGTTTGAGTAATATTGTGCAAAAAAATGTATTCATTAAAGTAATTACATTGTAACTGTGGGTTATACCATTGTAATTATGTGTCAATGCACATGTATTTACAAAGTAATGACAATGTAAATACACAGTAATTGGAGACATTTAATTTAAAGTGTTGCCAATCCAATTTCAGGGTTCTTTGGATGCCTGGAATACATTGGTGAACATAGATCAGGTCATGCAGCACAGCAGTGAGCATATAAGCGTGTGGGATTGAAGGGATGCAGGCCTTATTTTCATATCAAATTTATTGAAAGCATAGAGTACATACGGTACACATAATTAAATGGATGCATTGCAATATAGACAGCTAAATGGTCAAATTGCTCATTTCCTTCTGAACAATGAATTGTGTAATCCCCCAAATAAATCACAAACCAAACTATTTAATCTGCCCTTCACGCTTCGTACCTTACAAATGAATTAAGTCATGGAGCCCATTGCCACGCAGGTCAATAAAGTGGCAAACAAGAATTAAGAAAGATTTTGACCTCCCAACCGTGATACACTAATGGATACAATGTACTGAGTCACAGCTCCGTTCCATAATGGAATATCAAGGAGACCAATGAAACCTAAGTGGATTTGACCACCATTGTTTAAGTTGTACATTGATGTCCTTACATTAGTTACTGACTCATCTGTGTGATACATTATTCTTTTGATGTGTTGCATTCAGAGGGAAAAAAAACTACCAAAAAAGAAGTTCCATTAGCCGAGGACGGTAGGCACAGTTTATGTAAGGCCTGAGTGGGAGATTCATTGAGAAGAGCATTTGCTTTAATCAAAAGGCTGAATTCAATTTTCTATGTATTCGACTTTCATTAAAAGTGAAACAAAAAAGTTTATTGAGGCAGTGGTGCAAAGACACAGGCATCCACAGGCTCTGATAATGCAACGTGCAGAAACCGATAATGCACAGCATGCTTCTATCCTGCCATTATTAAACACGAGAAAAGAATCCTACTGTACCTTTCAGATTTCTCCTTTGGTGGTGGTGGTGGTGGTGGTGGGGGTTCCCAATGAAATGCAGCATTTCTGTATATGCTTCCTACCATCAGAAAGAGCCTGTTCGGGACAATGTGCCGACGCACATTTTCTTTTATTAATTATAGTGATCATTTTGCTATCTGTAGTATTTTTGTTTGTTTGTTTGTTTGTATATATATACACACACACACACACACACTGCTGTGCAAAAGTCTTAGACAGGTTGATTTTTTCTACTCTGATGCATTATGAGCATCAACAATTTACTCAAAGCCTCCACTAGTGTTTTCTACTATTATAACAACCTTGACTGCAAGTAGTATATATATATATATATATATATATATATATATATATATATATATATATATATATATATATATATATATATATATATATATATATATATGCTAAATCGTGGATTCTAACTTTAATTAGAATGCATTTATATTTTTCAAAATATTAGAAATGTGCGACCGGTGTAGGGTAACTGAACTGCTCGGCATTGGTACTGTCCTGGGAAATAAAGGGTTTAAAGGCAATTGCATAGCAAATTACTCTTTCATGAGGATTTAGAAACTTCTGCAAAATTGCATTCATTGATTCATAGCCCCTGGCGATTCACAGCTGAATGGTCGAACACAATCTATTAAACTATTCCAACAAGTGGTCAACTAACAAAAAAAAAAAAAAAAACTTTCACGAATATCTTTCCCTACTGTTTCATGCAGTGTCTCTCTGACAGCAAGGGGACGAGTGCAATCAAAGAGCCACCTTACCAGTTTTAGATGTAAAACACATTTGAAGTGGCTGCTTCCTCCTGTCATGATGTGGTTACATACGTGATGATACCCCTGTAAGAGAATTCCCTTACAGTCTTGTTGTGCTGTCTGACTTACTTCCAGTGACGGGCAGTGATTGAAGGCAGTAGGGCAGGCACCGGCAGATGCTTGACAATAGCATACCTTGCTCACATCATTTGCAGGCTTGCTAACGCATTGCCAAAAAATGGGAAAATGTGTTGCAAATATGTTTAGCCAGAAACTCATAGTGCTTCCAGCTTGCGTTGACAAAAAGAGCAGCTGTGCTCCAATCATTCCTGCGTCGTATCTATTTGTTTTAGGTATTTCAATGTTAGATCGTATGGATCTGCTCAGAAACACAGGAATGATTCCAACATTTGGAATATTTGTGGCAATACAGAAGAACTGCCATCAAGCTTGGGCCAAAGGCATAGTGTTTCCCCCCCTTTATTCTAGCTTGGCTAGTCACTTCAGAGACAATGTAACATATTTTAATTATATAAACTAAAAAGAATGATATTTAGATGTGAAAGAGACAATGATAGCTTTGGGGGGTGACAGGTGCCATGATGTCACTCCTTGCTCCTGGGCGTTGTCTCAGCTGGGAGTATTGTTTGCCTCGGGTGTTTGCTAGCGGATTTCCCTTGACTGCTTAGAGAAACTGGAGGGCAGCACATGTTGCCACCACATAGGACACCAAGGTACAGGATTCTCTGAAAGCCCTCCAGCAGGATCTGTCATCTGACCTTCAGATTGTCCGACGGGAGTGTGAGTCGCATATGCATGAGAACAGCTCCAGCATTCAAATTGCACGGAATATGCGAGCAGATAGCTCATGCCCAGAGTCGCTGACCTTTCATTTTCTCCACTTTGTTTTTCACGATTAAACAAAAATGTAAAGGGCTTCTTTTGCGTGTCACAATTCACAGACACTAAAAGGTACACTCTAGAACCATGCCTGAATAATGCTCTGGAATGAAATATAAGAGGGTGTAAAAAAAAGTGCTCTTTAAGGACAGGCTGCAGAGTGTGTACAGAGATCGATCAATAAAAGGCAGCTGGGATTTCATGCTTGGAAAGTTTCCTGTAATTGCCTCCTTTGATAGACTTTTGGCTTTAATAACATAAATATTCTCCCATAGTGAACAAAACAGGGGAAACGAGAGATTTCTAAGTATTATTATATTTCTCATATGTAGTCAACTTCACTGCCGGGGCTGCACGTACAAGCAGACATTCTTCCAATTCAATCTGGGTCTCCTGCTAAGTCTTATTTGAAAGCCAAATTCATGCATAAAGTATGCACCCTATCAACATTTCTACATTTACTGCTGATAAGCTATGCATTCAATGAGAAAAATGATCTTGTTCCACAGCCCTTTTAGAGTCTTATAGGAAAAATCAAGTGGGAAAAACAAATTCTTCTATGACAAACTGACAGTAGCTACACCTCACCGCTTTTGAAGTAATTTATACAGAATGTTTGCTGAAGGCCAGGGATTGTACTGTAACCATTATTATTTTGAGTTTGATTGTTTTTCATAATAATAATGTCATAATACAAATAATACCATGTCCCTCATATTCTCTAACAGTAAAATACATTTTATTCCCTGACTCTCTTTACTACTAAATAAATGACTAGATAGTGCCAATGTTCTCCTCTATTGGAGTCCTGGATTATACCCAGCGCTCTCAAAGCTGTATCTCCCCAGCCTGCTTCTTACTGAGCCCTGAGCTCTGGATCCAAGACATCCTAGCAGCCGCGTCCTCCTATGGCCAGGTCACCTGCATTTACTTAGAAAGCAGCTTTCAAACAAGGGAAACTGTGCCATCTCTTTTTGTGTTGAGCCCTTTAGTGAGAATGTTTCTATTAAAAAGCCTGGCTGTGGTTCTGAGATGCTCTTTGAAAAACGTGTCTTTTTATGCATCTCCAATCCAAGCCATTTCATTTGTATCCCTGCATATCTCCCTGTTTCATGGATTTTGTAGCTTGTAACCTCCACCTTCTCACCAGCTTGCAGATTTTCTTTCTTCCGAAAAGCAGCAGTGGATGTGGGGGGACGGGGGGTTCATCCTTTGCTCTGAACTTCAGTAGGCTCCCAGGGATCAAGGCTAACTTGCCTGTGTCACTAGCTACTAGCTCTGCAAAGAGGTTGGGAGGAGGTATTGCCCCCCCAACCCCCCCCTCCACCCTCCACTGCATTATTTCCAGCCTGATTTATGTCCTGTTTTTATCCTGGGTTATATTTACAGAATACACTCCAGATATTACTGCTGACTTTCTGATAATTAAAATGGAGTTGTTTCTCCTATAGATAGGGTTAAGTGAAAGTCATACAGCAAATAAAATGGGATTGATTGCATGCCGGGTCGCCACTGTTTCTGTAAATCGGCTGTAGAAAATTAAAAGATATACCCTTTTTCATATTGATTGACACTTGCATTTCCAACAGAACATGTTCATTATAATAGTCAAGGCAAGAGTGACCCTGTATTTCAGCTGGAACACATTTCAAAGCAGGACGCGAACTGAAATCCCTCGCTACATGAACACAAAGCTGATGTTTGCAGGAGCGAGGTGTTTTTGTTTGTTTGTTTTTGTTTGTTTGTTTTTGTTTTGATGGTTTAAAAGGCATTGCGCCAACATCATTCAGAGCTGTGCATCTTGCATTACAAACCTGTCAGTGCTGACAGAGAACCAAAGCCAGCCGCAGATGGGAAGTCGATCATACAGTCAATGGGGATGCATGCGTTCTGTGAAAATGCACACTGGACCGAGGCGTCAGGGGATGCAAACTCCCCTCTGACCATTTTGATATCTTTTGAACTCAAGAACTTAGCACCTGCAGGGCAATCTATATTGCGTGTGTATTTATTTATAAATGACTCTAGGGTGTTTTTAGGTATTTCTGTGGCTCTCACAACCCTCCTGCCCTTTATCAATGTCCCTTGTGCACTTCTGAGATGAGCCTGTTGTTTTGCTGCAGTGAATGACATTTAAAATCAATAGCAATTAAGAATACAATGGTAGAGATAGCAGACACTGCCAAGCCCCGCTAGTAGAATTGGTATCACACTCACACTCAGGAGTGCCGGTCCTCGTGCTCAAGCCTTGGTTCACTTCACACTGCTGGCAGTGTGGCCATCTCTCCTGGAAGAGTATCTAAGAAACTGGATGGAAAACGTCTCTCTGTACTGCAACCAGTATTGACTTAATTTCAAAGAACAAAATGAACTTTGAAATGCAATAAAGGGAAACACATCATGTATTACATTATTATTATTATTATTATTATTATTATTATTATTATTATTATTATTATTTATTTCTTAGCAGACGCCTTTACCCAGGGCGACTTACAGTCGTAAACAAAAATACATTTCAAGAATCACAAGTTGTAGTGAACCTCTGCCATCCTTTCTTGAAGTCTGCAGAGTTTTATACACTGTGCAGTATGTTGCAAAACCGAACCACAAATGCTTAAAAATCTAAAACGCCCTTTGGAGAAGCCTGGAGAAGCTTGTATGCTGAAGATGCATCATGCCATGCCATTGTGGAACTTGTGGCATGTATGCAGCACCAGCTTTATGGCGAAATAATGTTTATTGAACTGATTCAACAAAATATGTGGTATACATGGAGCCACCAGACTAATTGGACATAACAGTGCATGACAAATCATTTTCTATTAGGTTACAGCACTGGCCACATTCACAGGTGATCACAAAGAAAATGAGTGCTGAAGCAGCTCTAATTAGGACATCACTAAAGTGACTGCAGCAGCTGATGTCCCAGGGGCCTGCAGGGAGATATAACACGACAAGGCCAATTGTTATTGAACATGTTGTCTTCCTTCAAGAGCAGTGCACCTAGAAGGGCTTTAGACAGCTAATATTGATGCTGTTAGGCCCTGGGTAAGGATTTGTAAGGCTCATCCATCTCTTTAGATGTCAGATAGATTTCCTAGTTAAAGCTTTTACAGAAATCACAATGGTACTGATTGCAGTGAAGTTAAGTTATCACCAACTGATTTCTGATAACTGTAAAGTCAGATAAGCTTCCGATCAAGCCACTCAATTTGGAAGTTTTTCCCCTGGGTTTAATATTTGCTGCATAGGATACTATTGAAAGAATACAACAAATTGATACTTTGAGAGAACAGCCAACAAATAAAACTACTATTAAAAAAAGAAATAAGGAAAATGAAAGTAAAAACGAATTAATCTGTCAAAAAAAAAACAAGAGTGACATTTTTGAATGATTGGATGTGTTCTATCCTCAAGCCATAAAATCTCACCTGTCACTTTGCAAGTTCAGTCAAGAAGAAAACGAAGAAGAAGCAGCATCCACAACGCATGCATTGCACAAAGCATCTAGACAGTTATGAACGAGATTGCTGTGAGATTGGTGGGTGTAACTCCTTGCACACTATCATGCATTTTGATCTCTCTAAGTGCTAATGTCATAAGTGACCACTGCACTTTTTCACTTTTCATTGATTAATTGATTTGCACTGTTTGTTATCATTTTGCTGTGATTATTTGGTTGTTTTTATTTTATATGAATTACTGTCAGCTTTTGCTTTGAGTGTTAACTGTTTTTGCATTGTGTGTTTACACTGGTGACCAAATGGTAGAACTGATTGCCCTATAAAAGCTGTGCTGTCAGCACAGTGCAGGCAGAGAGCAGGGCAGACTGTGTTGCTGGAGGACCCAGACAAGAAAGTGGATAAGAGAAATTGCTGGAGGAACAGATTGCAGGAAGAACCTGGAAAAGTTGGACAAAGAGATAAAGGAAGTTACAACCAAGTAGTAGTACTTTTGTTTGAGTGGTGAACCCTGTCTAGCTTGCAAATAAGTGCACAGGGCTAGAATAATCTTCTTCAGTGTGCAATTGGAAACCATTTTATTTGACCGTACAACACATATATTGACTTTAGTTATGAAGTGTGTCAAATAGCATTATACCGATTGCACATGATTATTATTATTATTATTTGTTTATTTAGCAGACGCCTTTATCCAAGGCGATTTACAGAGACAAGGGTGTGTGAACTATGCATCAGCTGCAGAGTCACTTACAATTACGTCTCACCCGAAAGACAGAGCACAAGGAGGTTAAGTGACTTGCTCAGGGTCACACAATGAGACAGTGGCTGAGGTGGCATTTGAACCGAGGACCTCCTAGTTACAAGCCTGTTTCTTTAACCACTGGACCACACAGCCTCCTTGATTATTGTGGTGGTCTGTATATAAGACAACCTGCTGGAGTAACGTTAGAAACTCAAAATTGGGATACAATACGTTGCAACAGAACTGCACTGACGGTGGCTTTGTTTTGTTCTTTTTGCATGTTACAGCAGGTACCTGTGCCCGGGGTTTGGGGCTGACCCCCAGGTGGACAGTGACCAGTGGGACAGCATTCAGGATGGGGAGAAGCCGGCCCCGGGTTTTGACGGGCCTGTCTGTGTGGGGCTAATCTATAGCGAAGAGGAAAAGGGCCATTTTTGGCCTGGAGTGAGGCTACTAGCCGGGACACAAGGAATAGAAGGTTGTATCTTTCTGTGCTACAGCCTCTCTTCTCACTGTCAAAGTACTGGGACCCTCCCTGCCTATGTGCCCAACTGAACTTGTTTTTAGATAGTGTTAACCTAAGCCAATTGTTTTAGTAAGAATTGCTATTTTAGATATATGTTGTATTTATAGTTTTAGTTGGGATTTTATTGTGTAAATTGTTATGTTGATAAAGATTATTGTGGCAATTCATTGCAATAAAAATGGAAGCTTCCTTAGCTGGGTTGTGGTCCTTGGATGTTCATCAGGGGGGGTAGAGGTTGGTGTCACAGAATCCCGAAAGAACCTGTAGTGAGAGTGGAAAACGGGAGGGTTAACTTTTGTACACATAGTTAACAGTGTTTGGTTTATCGTCACCTGGTCAGCTCTCTACCAGTTTGGTGCGCTCAAGCACGTGACACTTGTCTGATGGAAGAAGATTGGATTATGATCGGCCTGTAACCTTTATTTACTGCAATATAATGTTGCCAATTATGTAATTTCTCTCTCCCAAAAAACATAGTACTGGCTGAGACTGGAATATCTGCAAAATAGTATTTTATTTCTGCACCTGCACAACAAGACCATGCTAAGAAGTGGTTTAAAAAAATCATATATCCTTTATTGTGTTTGTATCCGAATCCTGATCATGCCAAAGTAATTTCCAGTTTGAGGAAAGAGGTTCTAAAGCAGCTGATTAGGGGCAAACACAAGATTGCTTGCTCTTATTGTATTACTTGTATTGTAACATTTGAAATGTATTTGCTTGCGATTGTAAGTCGCCCTGGATAAGGGCGTCTGCTAAGAAATAAATAATAACACACAATACAGCTTTGAATCACATGCATCAGAAAGAGCAAATAGACTTGGCACAGAGTCACAGTTTCAGTCTTTACATTGCTGTATTCTTAGATGAGTATTCAAATTGTAACACACATAACCATCATGTGTCAGTGAGTTCTAAACAGATACAACCAGAATCCCATCACAGCAAACTTCGTTGTGTGGCAAGAAAAATACTTTTATAGATGTTGGTTGTCACCGGCGCTGATGAGCTCAAAAGACATCCTGAATGCCACTGTGTACGTTTTTAGTATTTCTTCACAAAGCAGCACCCCCAGTTATCAGCATTTGTGACTAGCTGATTTTAGCAGGTGGTACCACTGAAGAATTTACAAAAAATACAATATTCTTTTTTGGGGACATTTTCAATAAGCGTTCCACTATACACAATTGCTTAAAATGCATTCCAACTACAGTACTAATCAACTCTCACGAGAGTGCCACAACGTGATTTATAAAATATCTCGCCCCTGTTGTGACAGTCGGCACTGATTGGTCTATTATCATTTGTGTTCCAAACCAATGTAAAAAAGGCGCAGTGCAAACTAGCAGGATTTATCATTGCACCAGTAGGTGCACAACACCCCTGTACTGTGCAATATTATTACAGGGTAATTACACTAACAAAGCACAGTAAAGTGTTTCCCAAGCATGCAGTGTCCTGCCTAGTGAATACTGTTGGAAACGAATAATAAGAATACTGAGTATCATGGTAATCTGCTTCAACAGTACCATGCTGGAATGAAAATCTTGGTATGCAAATACTTGCTCTACTTGTCATTGTGGTAATTATAATTAGCCATTTTAAAACTATTATGAAAACTGCTTTAATTAACTTTTTCATTTCTATGCCTTGTAATTAATGCAATTAACATAATTTGTATTTATAACCAGCATACGCTACAAATACCCAGCACTGTTCGTCTCAAACCTTACAGTTTCATGGAATTACTTTTGTTAAGAAATCTACCCTGTTAAGAAAACATAAAGCCTGCATATAATTGACCAGATTTAAATAGTTTTAGTGTTGAAGAAAATTACCAGTAAGAGGAGTTTATTTAGCAAGTACAAATTAGGCGAATTCCTTATTCATGAAGAATAAGAGAATGTAAAAGTCGACCTGACTGAAATTTAGATGTGGATTTATATCCCAAGACAAATTACAGCACTAGTTAAGAAGCTAAGAAAACCTGATGGAGCGAATAAGTTTAATTTATATAACTATCAACAGAATCACACTCATTGGCATTGCAACTCTTAAAGAACAGCATGTATCTTAATGAAACTCTGTTATATTGTCTATATTACAAAACAAAAGAAAAAACAATCTGTAATCCACTCTGCATGAATCTCACTTGTGTTTGTTGACAAACACCTAGCAGACCCTGTGGGGTGAGCAGACTTAGCTAGCATCTTGATGTAATGGCCCACAGTCCCCTACACTCTGAGTTCCCATAGAAACATGCAAATGCCAGTAAATAAACTCTGTGTTTTTTATAGAGCAGATCAACAGAAAACAACCAAAGAGGGGTTGGATGAGGAGTTGTGTAAGAATAATATCACATAAGATGTATTTGTTATCTGTGATATTCCTCTGCTTTGTAAAAAACATTTTTTTATATAAATATTCCTAAATTGCTCTCCAGTGTTTCATGAGTTATGATACCTAGAGGTCACAGTGGAGAACCAGCAAGCTGGTAATCCGGGATTGAAATTCTAATTTAGTCAGTGGCTTAATGTTTGGCCTTATGGAAAATCATTTCACCTCATTACTGTAAAACTAGATAGATGCAGAACCACCACTGGCGATGTACGTTACTGTGATTTAAATAGCTTCCAGAGCAAATAGATACTGTATATGAAATACATAAAAAAATGTGTGTCATCTGTACATGGAAAGTAAGTGAAAATAGAAATGTGTTGAAACTGAATAATCATGAGTGACGGTAATGGATCCCCTTTGTATAATTCCACTGCAAGATGCTCTATTTTATAATGATAACTTAAAAGGTATTTACGTTTTCAATACAGGATGTAACGGCACTGATAACCGCTCTGGTTAAATCTTTTTTTTTTTTTTTTCTTGTAGGAGTGAGCTTTGAGATCACAGAGAAACATCATCAACTAATATAGAAGGAAACACATACATGTATATTCATACAGAATACAGCAGTGTGCAAATGTATTAGAACACCCCATTGCTTCTGTAGTTTTGATTTGTTGTGCATATGAAAGCATGGTAAATAGAAGTAGGGAACTCAAGGATGATTTTTAAAGGTAAAATGTAGCAAAAGCTTAATGAATGACTGGTAAGATGACACGTTTTTGAATGGTGTTCACAATCCAGTATTTATGCAGGTGTTAAAATCACTTCACACATTTACTATAAATACAAAATGTTCTTTTGTTATTTTATTTGATGTGATTAAAGGAACATATTTGACATCATATTTTTATTGAATACCATGACACAGGATACCGGCTATTTATTACAATTAGAATCTTTAATTAATTTAATAAAAATAGATTTATAATATCATTAAATACATTGAAGTAATTATAATTTGATAGAGCTGTATGTGTAATGAGATTGACACTCAGACATGTGTATGACTATCAGCTTGAAGAGAATAGCTACACAAAGCTCATATTTCAATTCAAATGAACTTGTTATAGTAATACAGCATCAGTGGTGCAAAAGAAAGCTACTGCACAAAGCTAAAACGCTGACATTAAAAATGACGGTCCTTATAATCCTCTATCAAACATCTTACTACATTTCAATAATCACCTTCTTGCAGATTAATACAACTAAAAATGGTTTTATTGCATTATGCCACTTAGAGGCTCTGTTCGTGCACCATGAGCTATCCAAGGATAAAGAGAGTGACTGGATGCAGCAGACGAGAGACAGCACAGATTGCATTTACAGTTCTCTGAAATACTCAATGCACAGTCTAATGTGCAGAGATACACCTCTGTACTCTTCAGATTCATACTCATACTTAGCTTTGGTTCCCTTTGTATCACATCTTCAGTATCTATGTCCCCTTATGGGATTTGGGAGTTTACCACTTCTGAAAAAACAACTTGATCCCACTTCTAATAATACTGTATTAACATCCCCTTGAGCGTTCTGAATACATTAAAACAATACATAAAATAGCAATCCTCGGGAGAGCAATTAGCAGGTTAGATTAACGTTGTTTTCATAAATTGGTTTGCAATGTTACGGTTAATGCTGAAAACCTAATTTGATCAAAGTGATCACAAGGTTTATGCAATCCACAGTTATAACCCTGTTGCTGGTTACGAGTGCTTGGAAAAGTACAGTACCAGGGTGAAGCAATCAGGGAAAGTGAACAGCTAAATCAGAACAGCAACTGAACAGCAATGCTGAATACAAGCGATTTATACAGCATGTGCATGTTTTTGCCTGGTCTCTCCATTCATCATGATGAATCAAGACATTGTTGGAGGCGAGGAAGGAAGGTTGGGCAAATGTTAGGGATCGGAATACAATAGGACTCATATACTACAGTTCTAAAGAAAATGTGTGTATACATAGTGTTACCATATGACTCCATATACACTTGGACAGGCTTTTCAACTCACATCACAATGCATTCTTGAGCACTTATAATAAGTAGGCTTGACTTAAATGTATTTTATTGAACTTGGTTGCAGGTTGTGTTGCAGTAGCATGAATTAAGCAGTAACACAAGTTAAGACTCCTCCTAAGCTAAAACATGTTTTCCTATATCGATGTTGACAGATACACTTTATAAAATAGACAGTCTACCAACTGTATTAAAATATACATTAACAGAACCCATCAGGCAAAAAGACTTGTATTATATAATGTCTGGTATTATATTCAGCAGTGGGAGTCAGGTTTTAGTAGGGTCATATAAGTAGATATGGTAAAGGTAGTTTAATCATATGGTTTCCAGATAACAGTCATACAAATGTTTGGGGTGGGTTTGATGTAAAGGAAGGATACTTCTACACAAAAACCAGTCTTAATAATAAATAACACCTTCATTGCCTGTATCAGTACAGGCAATACTTTTAACAAGCAAAGGGAGAACCAGCTCGTACATTGATTTGAGAAAGAACTCTCACCTGATATTAACAGCTGATCCTGCAGAACAAAGATGCAGGGCCAATTGATGAAAGGTCAGGATTACAAGCTTACACACTGACCTGCCTGAGAGCTCAGACTGGAGATTGCTAGATAAGTAACAAGAACAGGATGCAAAAAAAATACTATAAGCTGTAGCAATTGCCTTATTGATGTAAGGCAATGGGAGTCATGGATCAAGCACACCATACACATTGTACAGGACAAATTGTAGATATAAACTGATACATAAAGAGCTAAAGATACAGAACATAAATGGATATTCTGATATTGCTAAATTATGTTATGTCTCAAGTAAACCTTTGAAAAAGCTATGAATCTGTACCATTTTGACACAAAACTGTACACATCACATTGAATGCCCATTTCAACCAGTTATGTTCCAGTATCACCTCTGACGGGATGTGAGTTGAATCGAAATGTGTCTAGCTGATTGATGGCCTTCTCACATTCTAGACTTTAAGGTCCTGAAATACTAATGAGGAGTTTATCAATACCTATCCCAGCAGGATGATGAGCAAGACAAAGCTCATTCCAAACCCGATGGAGTACAAATCTTCTTGTCAGCAGTATATATTTTATCAAATATTAAACGAGTGTGGTGAATGCAGTGTGGGGAATTTTTGCAGTGGACAGATAGAATGAACACAGTAAAAGCTACACTTCAGTATGTCTTGATGTATTAGGTGGTAACAGGGCAAAACAAAGTCCCTTACAGTCCCCAAGCAATCATCTCATCTCATGTCTCTTAATTAAAGGGTTACACGTGTTTGCATGTTTCAGTTTTAAAGGTACATTATATTATGTATTACTCAATATAGTCCAATATTTGAAATTATACTCAATGCCGTGAGGAAAACAATACGAGGATGTTAATTTGAAGATAACGTGATTTCAGCTTGCAACGTGTGTAGTTGAGGGATATTTTGAAGGATTTCAATACACCAACAAACAAGGGACAACTGTTACGCTGTTTCCAACTACTGATGCGTTTGAAAGCAAGTTAATTTGGCTTATGCAAATTCAAACTATTGATAACTCTTAAAGCAATTATAGACACAAAGGCATAATAAAAACACCATTAATTCCCATTTTGAGGGGCAGTCCTTTAAGAGCTATGTATTAATTCAAAGCACAGTGGTTGCGTCCCTCGGGGTGTTCTTGCACAATTGAATGTTTTCATATTCATATCCATGTCTGTTTTCATCAAATAGATCGATTAGGCTAGAGGCCCTTTTGCTCTCCTGTAATCGGATATGAAGTAAATGTTAAATTGACGTCTACAGCAATTCCGAATGTTTCTGTCTCTTTGAACACTGCATGGGTTCTGGCTACCCCGTTGTGTTGTAGGTGGTAGTAATTGGAACTGATGTTTATTGAGTACTGTGCTGATTTGCATTCCTGCATATTTTAGGCTTCATCAATCTAGTAATGTGCCAGACTGCTGTACGTCTCATAAATGCAGCAGTCTGATGGTTCTGGATGCAATGCGTCTATATTGCCTTTTAAATGGTTTGCATTGCACTGTTTTATGTTGTCATGTAATTCCTTTATAACACAAATATACTGTAAATACATTATTCATTACTTATACCCGACCCATCAACATACTGTACGTTGTTGGAAGCATACTTAAGCAGATCATTACCTTTGAACAGTAGGAAAAAACAAATTGTAATGCGTTTTTTCAGAAAGAGATAAGCAGACCACAGATGGTATCACCTCTGACTTTGTACAGGACAAGAACGATGAGTTTTCATTCCAATCCAAACATGCGTTCTGTATGTTTAAGGTAAGGGCGTGCAGCACATAGCCTTGCTGTATTTTTTTAAAGGGATTGATGCAAAACAGCTGAAGGGTACATGGTATGGGAGCACATCAACCACTAAAGGGTACTAATGACAGAAGGCAAGTGCTTGGAAAAATTTAACTTTTATTTCTTCAACACATTATTATTATTATTATTATTTATTTCTTCGCAGACGCCCTTATCCAGGGCGACTTACAATTGTTACAAGATATCACATTATACATTATTTCACATTATACAGATATCACATTATTTTACATACAATTCCCCATTTATACAGTTGGGTTTTTACTGGAGCAATCTAGGTAAAGTACCTTGCTCAAGGGTACAACAGCAGTGTCCCCCACTGGGGATTGAACCCACAACCCTCCGGTCAAGAGTCCAGAGCCCTAACCACTACTCCACACTGCTGCCCATAACATTCAGCCTCCCCAGACTACTGATCCCATTTGATATATATATATATATATATATATATATATATATATATATATATATATATATATATATATATATATATATATATATGTAAACACCCCCTCTACCAGGGTCCTCGTGTTTTGTTCTCTTTCTTTGAACACACTCACACAGGGGTCTGGGGTTCTTTTCAGGGTCTCGGTTTATTCACCAAAATTAGTAAGAAAGAAGAATTGGTAACACAAGGGAAGGGTACAAATGAATAGAGCAGGTAAAGATAGAAATAGGGTTTTGTTTTAAAGATAGGTGAACAATCTTATACAGAGCAAGAGGGTGGTGGCGGCCTCTGTAAGAAACAGATACACATTATCATTCAGGGCCTGCCATCTCCCCACGTGTTACATCATCTCTTGTCAAACAGTCAAATTTAACATGTTCTATACACACATTTGACTAAATCAACAATAGTGAAATCATACTTTTATTACGTGAAATTATACACACCCGCTATTTCTCTTTTCAGGTTTCCCAGAAAATGTGCGCAACCGCTGCTTCAACATACAGCCCTTTCTCCATCCAGAGATATTCGCGCTCTGCTGAAACTCTCCTGATGCACTCTCTTTTAACTCAGTGCCTTAAAGGGATAGTCCTGCATTTGGCCGATATATAAAAAAAACACTTGCTTTTAACCACCCGGTCATATATATATATATATATATATATATATATATATATATATATATATATATATATATATATATATATATCAAATTATATTTATATATATATATATATATATATATATATATATATATATATATATATATATCAAATTATATTTATATATATATAATTAGGGCTTCTGATTTTTGGTTTTAACTGATAAAAACCAATAAAACACTCCCGATACAAAAAAAATGAAATCAGTGTATCGCCAATAAACATCTGAAAATGCCAGAAACACACTGGAGATGGTTACTCAATTCACGTTGACTTCACACCTTTCACATTTAAAAAATATATATATATATACTCAAAAAAACTAAAGCAAACTACCTTTCCCAGTGCAGCTGGGCAATGTCCCTCCTTCCTGACTTGTATCTATCATTGATTCATTCTGAATACTTAAACCCACCCCAACTACTGAGTGGCAGCAAATTCCTACATTTCTATTGGAGACTCTGCTTGAATCGGAAGGCATGGTCGCAGGATGCAAAGCTAGATTCAAAGCTAGATAGAATAAAACAGAATTGCAAAGTGTGGCAAAATGCAAAAAAAGCCTAAAGACAAAAAACCCAGAAGAGTGTGCCCGTGACCACAGGGATTTCGTTGTGGAAGACAGCAAAGGAAAGAAGGTACATATTGTACATATTATACATATTGTGACAGAAAAAGCCGCCCAAGCATTTTGGAAAGTAACCGAAAGCAATAATGTCATACAGTATGTAAAAAGCAATAGCCCCGAATAGAAACGATGCACAGGAAACTCGAAAATAGCCAAAAATAAGCACCAAAAAACAAAATTAATAAAAATAGAAGCCCTATACTTCTGTACTTCTTTTAGGATAAAGTATCATCAGTATACCATTGCTAAACTGCAGATTCCTACACAAACACTACTAAACAAAATGTGTCAAATAACAAACTGAGACAGCCTCGGTGTGCCATTTGATTAAGCAATACCCACTCAGGCATGATCAGATAGAAGAAGGTATTAAACTGGGCTACCTGACTATACCCAGGAGAAATGTAGAGGCTCTGAGAATGAGTTCACAAAGTGAGGAGGCCTTTTCTAGTGTTTAGAGAAAGAAACATTTTTTATACCTTCACCCATCATTTTTAATACATTTCAATTTGATAAATGCTAACCTTAATAGGACACATTTAATTGCCAGTTATTTTACAAATAACATTTTTCAAACACACTTTCTCTTGACAAAGGTATTTTAAAAACACTGAAACGTTGTGATCTATTTGTGATCTGGTTTCTGAATGTACAAAGTTCTTCAAGTCCATGAATTAATCACAAAAATGTGTATTTGTTACAAAACGTACCCTACACATCTCCGCCTTCCTCTGGTTAAGAAGAGTTAAAATGAGACTCTTTATTCTGAAGCAAACACACAATGAAAACCCTGTCTCTCGCACTTATTGATCCTGCTGATGAATCACGTTAACTACAGTTCCCAGTAGAATGCAGATAGGATCATATAAATGATTGTTACGATGACCTAATCCTTCCAACTGACAAAAAATAAAGAATAAATCTGCTAAGCGAACTCTTTTATTCATGTCTGATTACCTTGCACATTAAAATATTCACAGACATAAGGAATGCATTAAGCTGAATGCTTTGAAGAAATATACTGTGCCTAGTCTTGAAGACACTCCTATAGCAAAGTATGTCAGTGTATATATGTATACTTGCTAAATGTCATAGGCCACCATATCAGGAAGAGATTAATTTTATTAGGAGCAAAAAATCCTTTCCTTTTGATTAAGGCTGTCTTTAGCCCTGCTTGGAAACTGTGACACCAAAAAACACAGCAAAGATTAAAAGACAGGTCTTTCTCTGAAACTGTTACAGAGTGATCTGAACCAAGTCACCAGCAGTCAAAAGAAGATAAGCTAAGCTTTAGGTCTGCTTCTCCAAAAAATCATACAGTAGATCCAAATGTGTATTTAAGTGTAAGTTATAACAAGCAAGTACAGTCTTGTTCCAGAAAAGCACACGGTGCTGCCTCTCCCATCACTGATTTGTTGATTTAGACAAGACTGTATGCTTGTGTTTGCCAGAAAAGATATGCACACACATGAGCAGCTTTCCCACATGCTTACTTAAACTACCACAGGCTTGTGTACCTCAGCTTGTGCATTATCTACCATCAAGGCCAATAGACCTCCTGCAAGTGGAACAAAGTGTTTACAGCTTCTACGAGATGTTCTTGAGCAGTGGGTAGGAGAAGGTCAACCTCACTACAATCGATTGGGCCTCCCAGAGCAGCATGTTTACAGCAGCTTTGTGAAGGCCATATCTCCCTTAGAGCTTTGCAAGCCCTGATAAACAAAGTTGGCATGGACTTTATCTTTATTACTATACTGTAGCTGCATCATCATTGGCACTATCAACCACAATGCCTTACTCTGATACACTTAGTCTATTAAACATCTGCTGTGTGACACGTTTTCTAAGTATTTATAACATACAGCAAGCCTTTCCAGCCTGCAAGTCAGGCTTCTAAAATCTGACGCAGTTTCCTTGAAAACAGATGAATAAATAAACTTTGACTGGCTGCTTACATTGATTAAGTGGGGTGATAAAGAGGTATGTGCCACTCGCTAAACGGCTGAGTGATGTCATTAGTGGGTGAAAAAAGGCAGGTTAACAAGAGAGAAATAGATTGGTATGCATTCCAGGCTCCTCAGTTTAATATGTGGATGAATCTACATTAATTCTAACAGGAAAAGCATATTAATAACCGGTGCTATTTAACTGTAGCTTTGCTTTATTATTATGTATTTTTTGTATTCCAATAAGTGAACAGTGGGAACATTGTTTAAAAAGGAAACAGGCACTTTATTAAAATGGATGTTCAGAAAAGACAGACACCCACTGGTTAATGTATCAATAATCACATTTGTATGGATCTGTGTGAAATTACAAAGCAGCTTTACTGCAGTTTGACCTCAATCATGTGTCATTGTAATGTGCCTGCCTGTAAACCACCATTGTCATATTAGTTATTCGCTAACATGACTTTTATGTTGTTGACTTCAATAAATTAAATTCCAAACAGCGAGACCTTTTCTTTTTTCTTTTTTTACATCCAAAGCGGATTGATCTCAAACAATCTTATGCCTTAAGTTGTTTGGAGAAGTTAACTTTCACCAAAGTTTTTAAAACTTAAAAAGTTGTATTTGTGTTCAACTGTTGAGTCCCCGTTCACCTGTTTAAGGTAGCACTTTACATCAAGTGTCTCTAATTACTGTGTATTTACATGGTAGTTACTTAGTAAATACATGTGCACTTACACATAATTGCATTGTTATGATGCATAGTTACAATGTACTTAATGTGTAAATGTTTTTGAACGATAAATGTAAGGACACAATTGTATCAGAAAAGGGTTAGGGTTAGGTGGTTTGGGGTTAGGTTTAGAGTTAGGGTTAGGGTTAAGGTTAGGGTTAGGGTTAGGGTTAGGGTTAGATGAGTTAAGGTTAAGGTTAGGTTAAGGTTATATCATGCAAAACTGCTGTGTAAATACACAGTCATAAGAGACACAGCATGTCAATTTGCAGCTATTAAATGGGTTACAGGTAATAACCCATTTGATATAGTAATTCCAACCTGTATTGAGCTTCTATTCGCTGTGCACATCTCAAATGTACAGTTTTGAAAGAGTAGTAAACATTTCAATGTTATGTATTTTTTTTTTTTTTTTTTGTAAGATATCTGGAACCAGACTAATGAAGACTTTTGGTTTGCATGCCTTACTTAACATGCATTTGTTTCAGTAATTTTATAGTTAGAAAAGATAGGATAGATGTTGGCAGTTATCCATACACAGATAACGTGCGTGAAATATTGCTAACTAACTGTTAAATGTGTAATTTTAGAAAGGCCAGAGTCATTTAAATGTAAATACCGTGAAATAGGCTGTAATTTATGTTGACAGTGCACATTTATTTAAAAGAAGCTTCTAACATTTCTTAAAGCAAGGTAGGTGAAAAAGCAACTGGTTTGATTTGGAAATTGCCCTTAAGAACATAACAAGAGCTGACGTTTAAATCAATCATGAAATTGAAATGCCATCTTGCGGTTTCAAACTTCTGTGTGGTACTTAGTGATTCAGACTGGCAATGTGTAAGTGACAAGAGATTGAACACTCTCCTAACTTTTGAAACACATAAAGTTCTTTCCTTGTTTTCCAAATCAGTGCTGTGAAAGGAATTCAAGTTATTGTTCAGCTGACATTATTAAACCAGAGAATGATTTACTGAGAATCAATGTGCTCAGCTGCTTACTGTATCATCCCTTAATCTTCATTTGTTCAAATCTGTGGAAATGGAACTGAAGAAGTGAAAATTTATTTTGGAATGAAATGAGCCAGAGCAAAGGGAATTTAGCCAGGCAAAACTATCCCTGTGATAAATTAATATTCATCTTTATCGTGAGAATACAGCACCATTATTAATCATGTTTCTGTATCATAATCATTATTAATCATACATCATGTTTCTGTAGGCAAAAGGGAACTCATCCTGGGAACACTGCTGTGAAGTGTAATTGAAAGGGAATTGAGGTCTTGCTCCAATATTCCCCCCTTCACCGCCTCTGCAATGGCGTTTCCCTTTGGGGGCTGGCTAAGATCGACCCTCGGCAGTTTGGTTCCTCAAGGGCTCTCCCACCAGCCCAGAGGGGGAGCCCCAGGCTAAACAAAATACACTTCGGAATCCTACATAGTGATTGCTCCAGTGTAGTGAAACGCACATTGGTCATTGTCAAGATCAACCATGGGGGCAAAACAATAAAATGTACTTTGTCTAGGTTATTTTATCTATCTACTGTATCTATTTGTAAATGGATGTCACCAAAAAAAAAACCCAGGAGAAATCAATGATATCATATAGTGTAAATACATTTCTCTTTTATCAGATAAATGAAGCAGATTCTTGTCAGCCTCACTTGTTATTATGTTGACAAGATTTATCCGATTTCAATGAAATATGTAGGGTGGTGTGAAACTGTCATTATTAATCTTGTGAGAGTAGTACAAATGCAATTAGAAGCTGGCAGCACTGCGAAGATGCCTCTATTCTAGTGTAATATGGTCTGTGTTGAAAATAGCTGTGCAAATTAGATTAGTGTCAAAGTTTGTGTGGGGAGGTATTTATTGCTCTGTACATAACAGTGCAAAAATAAATGTGCTCGTTTTTTTAGCAGTCATCGTTTTGTCTTGCCAAGATTTACCAAGTGGAAAGCATTTTCGAAGGAATCAAATCGTTTTTTCACAATATATGCAAGTACACAATTGTGTTAGGGTTAGGGTTATGGATAGATTGCGCAAAAAGATTTACACATTAAGCACACTGCAACCATGCATGTGCGCATGTATTTACTAAGTAACTACTGTGTGAATGCTTTAATGTAAAGTGATTGACATTTAAAAAAAAAAAATGAAATGAAAGGTTTAGCCTGGTAGACCTGCCTGAGTTACTGAAATAGAAACTTTACATCTGGATGAAACTTTGCATGCCAGTGTCACTGTATAATACCATATTATTATGGGGAATAGTAGAAGTCAGAAGCAATCTAGATCAGCCATTGCTTGCAGTAGGGAGCACTTGGCATGCTGCAGATTCCAGGCACATTTAAAAGTCTCTTGCTGCTTCTTTAGACAATGCAATGCAAAATAAATATTGGTGCAGCATTTGTCATTTGCTTAATTTTCATTTGAATTTACTTTATTTATATAGCACCTTTCATACCACAGTACCTCAAATGTCGGTTAAAACAATACGACTCCTATTGTCAGAAATGCTGGTCGGCACCCCTCAGACCCTCAAATTCGGATTAAGGGCATGACCGCCATTCAGTGCAGAATAAACAGCTCCTCACTTTAATTTCATTCTCCCCTCTTTCCCCTATACTTGAGCTTGAAGATTAAGGTGTTAGATGCATCATTTTGCTAGAGCTCAGGATATTAATGGGCTGGTGGAGAAATCTGGCATATTCTTCTAAAACCCCAACTTAGATTGGGAAGCTGACATATTCACATAAAACCCCAATTAAATACATTTAATTTGACATTGAATATACCTGGAAGGGATTAATGAGAAATTAACAAGATGAGAACGTTTGATCCTAATAGGGCCACACTGTAATTTCCACATTTAATCAAATGTATTTTAAGAGAGAGAAAATACAGGCTGTAATGCTTAATGTCCAATATGTATCCTTGATACAGGCAAACACTGAAAGACATTGATTTTTGTTGTGCATATAACTAACTTGAATTTTACCTTTTACATATTTTTCACACTTGGGTTGGAACAGAAGATTAGTTTCTATAAAAACACAGATATTAAAAAATAATTTAAAGAGCACATTATTTTCAATAGAATGTTTTTTTAGATTTCAGTGGCAGAGTAGGAAACAGTAATGTCAGGAAACTAGCCGTGTAATTGCATGTTATCGTGCTAGTGAGCAAAATCAATTAAAAAAGTGACACTCTGGGCTTCCCCAACTGAGCGTTGCATTGGCTCTGGTGCTCCCATGGGTTAGGAAGGCAAAACCGTCAGGGATTGATTCTCCTCATCATGCTACAGTGGACCCTGCTGACCAGGTGCCAAGTGTGCCTTTGTCCTCCAGAGGCTGGTAGCTTGCTGACAACCGGTCTCGAGTTCCTGGGTGTAGAAGAGGAAGCTGGCTTGGTTGTAGGATGGGAGGATACCCACTAAACCTTCAGTTCACCCAAGCTGTGTGGGGAATTGCTGTGGTGAGGGGAAAACAAAAATAATTGGACATTCCAAATTGAGGGGTAAATCGGGGGTAAAATAATTGGGCACTAAATTTTAAAAAGGACACCCGACCTTAAATATTTTACTGCATCATGAACCTCGTGACCAGGTCTTTACATTTCCCCTGAAGCAAAATCTCTTGTGCATTCGTTCCTCAGTGGCTTTAAGGGGAAATTCAGTAAGAGATTCCCTGCAGCTACGAACACAGCAGCACTAATGGATCACAAGTTCGGATAGCAGTGACTGCAAGTCCAACACATGAATGCCATCCAGAACTAACCCGGTCGACTTCAGCAGCTAAGGGACCGTGACTAAAGATGTCATGAAAGAAAATAGCAAACGGACGCAACAATTTGGAGATGCAACTAGTAACACCTAATAAGCAGGGAGTTTGGAAAAGCCACAGGCCTGATGGAAAACCTATGTATTTTCATGACCAATTTGTTGAAGTTCAGTCCCATGCTAACAAACAGTCAATAGATATGTAATAGGGGAATTTAACAATATGGAAATCCAAATATGACAGTATTCTTTAAAAAAAAACTGTTTCATAGATGTGTTAAATATGTGTTGGAGCAGGAAACGACATATTGTATAAAACATACTAAACACAATATTGTAATGGGTGCTTAATGATAATCAAATACATTGATTACCATGGTAATATAAATGCTATGCCATGCAAAATAAATGTTACAATAGCTTCTCATCTGGAAGTAATGGCTCAGAGACACTCATTTCTTCCCGTTGGCCGCTGTAGCCTCCATATTGTGTGGTGTTAATTTAAAAGAATAACAGAAATGACATATTTTTCTTCATTTCTGCTATTGCAAGGTCATCAGAAAAATGCATTTAATTTACAGTGACAAATGTGTGTTTCTAACAGGTTTCTCCAGCCAGTCTTTCCTATCATTTGTATACATCTTTGAAAAATACTCCTCAGCTGAAAATGCTGATTCAGCTAAGTTTGTCTCTGACCAGCTCTGATAAATTGCCTTGTCTGGCACATAATTTAAATAGGACTAAAGACCAAAGGCTGTTTAGTAAAACAGTGCTGCCAGGCTCTCGATCTGTTTTTGAGTATTTATTTTTAAGCACGCTTAACTTTATCATTATTTTTTATAATGCCTGTAATTGTGCATCGAGGCTCGAACTGATGTCTGTTTTAAGTAAATGTCATCTAACAACTGTGTGTCAAACGGCAGGTTATTTAAATAATGACTTGAAATGTGCCTTGTTTTATGAGTTCTTAAAATAATCCTTTTAAAAAAAAATACAGCGTGAATAAATTATTATTAGGATGTGTAATTAGATGGGTTACAGCAAGATCATCTACATTACTGAAAGTAGAATATTGTATGTGAGCTCTGAAACATTTGAGTTTAAATGCACAATAATAATTCACTTCTGCTTGGTTAGGAAGTACAACAGATGCCGTCTACTTAGTCAGCAGATACTTGTAATGACTTTCAAAAATCTGTAGTGCTCCAAGGAGAAAGCAAGTTACACTCATCAAATTAAAACCATGTCCTTCTGCACACAGGGCTGTTTATTTCATTTGTCAGAGGATACTTGAATGAGATATTCTTTAAAATGCATTAGAAAGATTTATTCCAAACTGATTCCAGGACTGATCTCTGCAATATGCTCCAAACCACCTGGATTTTTAAATGTTATTTTTGTGGAACAGACACAGATCTGCCTGTAGCAAGACAGCAGGGTATTCACCAGACTTCAGGTAAAAAGCCTGAATAATAAAACCAGCACGCTGTTTCAATAGAAACTGTAGATTTGTATTCACACCTCAAGCCACAAATCTGGTCCATGAATGTAATTGGACGGGGGTTAGATTTATAACACAGGTCTTTGTCTGTACCGGTGAAAAAACAATAAAGCAATAAATAAAGCACTGAAATGTCAAATATTTGAGCACCATTGTATGTTTTCTTGGGAATGTCTGAACGTGTTTTATGTCTTCCAAATTAACACTACATTACTAAGCAGGTATAGAAGTAAATATCGAAATGGAGCTGCTTGATTTGTGTTTCTTTTCTATATATTGTACTTGTTATAATAACAGAATACTCCATGGGTGTTCATTGAGTGCTGTGGTCTTTTCAGTCTTCAGCTCTCCTCCTTTATGGAATAATTACGGTACAGTAAATGTTCCTGGTAAATCCTCTGTGTGCAGTATATTTGTATGTATGAATGTATGCATGCAGTGTGCCTGTACTATTCATTATTTATAGTAGTTAAATAGACTGGATTAATTTCATACATGCGTTATTCATTAGCATATAACTAATTTGCATAATATTAAGCAATTAATAGCTTTTTAATGAGAAGTGTTTTAATTTCAAAAGGCTAATTAATTTACAGGGCTGCATTTATCATTTCTGCATCAGAATTTTTTTTTTTCATTTGCTTCATGCTGGGACAGGCAATAGAAGAAGGAGAAGATGATATCAAAATGATTTTCGATTAGATGAAATGAATGCTTCAGCAGATAACAATAACCACGTCATATCATCCCTGGTCATTATGAATGCCAAGTAGTTTGAAGGTCTTATTGTATTTATCAGTGATACAAGGGGAGAAAATAGTAACTGCATTCTCTCTGTTGATAATAGTGTACCAACATTTTTTTCCCTGTCTACAGTCTTCCTATTGACACTCATTACAGAGATGCAGCTCTGAAGGTTGCAAGCATGAAGCACCACAAATTGGCATGGATTCTGTTCCAGCATTACTGATAACAAAATGTAATGGAAAAGGCAACTGGCACAGAGGCTGCTAATAATAATCGCACAACACAATTGTCACACTTCAAGGATAGGCAGTATGCTGGATCAGATCAAATTCAAAGCACAGTGATGGTTTGAACCATGTGAAGTGGCAGTAGGCTGACAGAAAACACTACCCTTGAACATGGTACCTGTGTCACTTTATTTGCAGAGCTACAACACCGATGCATTAATACTGATCAAAGCTTCTAGCTCTCAGAACGTGATGCATCTCGCTCCTGAGTATTCAGCATTTTTTGAAATGAATGCAAATGAATGATTTAATAAGACCATTCAAACAAACCTATACAGAATTGCTAGAATTTGGACATGAGCTATACAAAATGAAATTTATAATTAAAGTTCGGGAGGAGGGTCAGACAGCAATCTCCGCGTCACCAAATTGAATCATTCAATTTACACATTAGCTAATTTAAATTGTTAGCACTATAAATACCCGCTTCACTTATCTCTCAGTTGTGTTTTGATTTCATCGTAACCCACCACCTCCCCATCTCCTCCTTTCTTAACAGTTTTTATATTTTATCAAATGGAGGTCTCAGCCTCGTCCAGTTGGCCAGGCAGCGAACCCTCAAACCAAGTTCGGTTTGATGCCAAATGAATGTGTGTATATACAGCATACTTTTCTGTTAAATCGCATACTCCGCATTCTCTACAATAAATATTTGTACTAAAACATTTTGTGATTGGTGTTTGTCCCGAACTACTGAAGTATATATAGGTGAAAATGAAGTCACTACAAATTGCCAAATCATGAGATGAAGGCTTTTTCCTTTTGTGTCCTGGACAGTAGGTTTATGAATCCAGCCGATCGGAATACTATCCACCCATTGAATGGAGTATTATCAAGGATTATCATCAGAGTCATACAGTATGGGCCACTAAGGACCTGCTAACCTGCCACCATGTGCAGTAGATCTTTATTAGATTCGTATGGCTGACACTACCTGTAAATCAATACACGTGATTATAACATCAGAAAAGGAGGCTGGTCCAGTGGTTAAAGAAAAGGGCTTGTAACCAGGAGGTCCCCAGTTCAAATCCCACTGCTGCCACTGACTCAGTGTGTGACCCTGAGCAAGTCACTTAACATCCTTGTGCTCTGTCTTTCGGGTGAGACGTAGTAAGTGACTCTGCAGCTGATGCATAGTTCACACACCCTAGTCTCTCTAAGTCGCCTTGGATAAAGGTGTCTGCTAAATAAACAAATAATAATAAAAAAATAGTCTTTAATCCCAGTTGAGCAGCATTCCCTTGCCCAAATGATGCCCACTTCTATTCTAAAGAACAAAATCTCACCAAAAAACTGGCACATTTGTAACATAAAGCACATTCAAACAGGAAAACAAAGACATTGTTTTTATATGGTGTGACTGATTACATCTTTAATCACCTCTTTTGAATCTTTGATAGTAACCTGTTAGTAGGCTAGTAGGCACACACTGACCCAGATGGATGGGGTTATTCTGTTTGGCAGCTAATTCATTTGCTTCATTGTCAAAAGCCAGTCACTTTTGTTTTACCCAAAGGAGTATAGTAAGAGCCGTAGCCCTGTTGCATTAATGGTGAGAGCTTAATAAGTAGGATGTCTTGAATACATCAGATAAGATTACAAGATAATCCCTGCAGCACTGCAAACCCATCCATCTGTTTGAATTACGTATTAAAACATGACCACAGGTAGCATGCTGCTACTTACAGCTTTCGCATCTTTGCTAAGAGAAAATCAAAGCCTTCTTTTCTGGCTTCTGAGTTTTTTTTAAATTTGTTTCTGTCACTTAGGATTCCTCAAACACCACTTCTAAAGAGGGGTGTCTGGAGCTGTGCACTGGCGTTTTTTTGTTTATTTGTTTGTTTGTTTTTAAGCCACTGCCAAGAGAAAAAAATAAGTAAATTGATTAATAAATACTGGAAATGATTCGATTATATTTGCTAAGGGTTCAGTAACCAGTCATGTTCTGTAAATAATCTAACAATCACGATGATGCTTTGTGTCACATTGCGTATTGCCTTGAATTTATACACTCAAAAGGTACAGCACACGTTGACAGCCTCTCATGGCATATGTGATTTGTATTAGCTAACGTTATTCTAGTAGACTTTGGCAGCGAATGCTTGGGGGCCAAGACATTTATTATCCCAGGTAATGTTACTTCAGTCGGCATTATGCTCAAATATGTCAGAACCTTTGTCACAGTTTCTGGCTAAACAGGATCTCCGAGACAACCACAGGATTTCGCATCGTCAGGGTTTCCATCTGGGGATGGAGAAAACTGTTTTCTGTCTGGTTGCATTTTTTTCTTCAGATTTGCTTGAAGCAAATTCATGAGGCGATAATTCATTCATGACAGAGTATCGGGTAGAATATATTGCAGCACATTCCTGGAGTGGCTTGCAGAACATCACACCCAGCTAGATTCAAGGCTCTGTAAATCAGTTAACGCTTTATTTTGTGGGGCATCGATAAGTATCTCATTGATATGTAATTACATGTTTATTAAAGTTTGGTTACATGTTAATAAACAGTCAGGGAAATGTAACCATATGACAATGTCAAGATAACTTGATATGTTTTACATACAGTAGAGTCTTTGTGTGTCTTTTCTTGGACAGGCAGCTCTTAATAAACATACCGAGCATACATATGGAATATGAGTACAACATTGCAATGCCACTGTGATATTGGATACACACAAGCACCCCTACACAAGCATTGCATGTCTTAACTGTTGACTGTTTTCTTTTTTTAACATGGAGCTAAACTTGGGTACATGCACATCAATTAAAAATGTATTTGTGCCACGCAAATAAAATGTAACTCTATTTTCTTTATATTAAAAAAAGTAATTGTTAAGTCCTGGTATAGAAATAAATGGTAAACACGCAGCACATACTGAAATTGTGGAAGACTGCTTACATTTGGAACACATACTGTATTGGGAATAGAGATAGCTTCAAAAGTGTAAACATAGGTTTATAGTGGTAAACTATTAATGTAACGAAAATGAAAGGCTTGCACTGTAAGGCTTAGAAAGCCTTTTACAAATGAATACTGTGCATGTTTTAAACATGATTGTTTAAGAATTTGTATTCATGTTTGCTGTTGAAATAGAAGAGCTTTGCTAATAAACCTGGCTTTGAAATAGCACTGCTGCCTCTCAAACTGTGAACAAATTCAAGAGTTTCTTAATGAGCACGACTTTTTAAAGGAGTCACTGTAATTAGAGACTGCAATGGATAAGTACCCTACAGGTCCTGCAGACACTCTGAATATTCAGAGGGGAGAAGCGAGTCTATGATTGCCTCAGACAACATGCAGTTTCTTTTTTATTTCAACACATAAACCAGAATGCAGTGAGATTAACCTGTAATTGCTCTTTGGATTAAGTGCCCCTGACTGGAATTGCCCCTGGCAATTAGAAACCAGAGCATTAGTGAAATGATAACCCTGTTGTTGCTTTTTCAGTCTCTGAGCTGTACAATGTGCATTTGATCCTATTAGCTCTTCTTAGGTGGCTGTGCTGACTTATAACTGAAGCAATCAGTGCAAGAGCATGTCTTTCCAAATTGTCAGTAAGTGGAAATGTTTTATTTTATGTGGCATAAACATATAAAAACTCAGTATTTATGGACCTCTCAATGCAATAACAGCTTGCCCAAAAGGCAATCAAGTTTTTTATTGGCTTCAAAAGCGCAGGATCTATTAAATACATAATCAGATCCCTTACGTTGTCATATATAATATGTGAGCATTAAAACTCAAGGTATTGTTTTGTTATTGCTATATTTCACTAATTACTTTGCAAATCAAAAACTCACAGCCGCTTTGCAAGGTTAACCACCATTCTGAACAGGCTGAAAATCTATCCTCCGCAACCCCCCCTCATCCCCCCATCCCCCCACCTCTCCACTAAAAAAAGATAATACAAATATAATGACAGTAATCTTGCAGTTATTAAAAATGTATGAATACATGAAGTACAATCCTTATCTTATCTTGCCTTATCTTATTGACTTAATTAATATTTAATACCCAACAAAATCCATAGTTTATTAAGAATATTATAATTATTATTATCACTTTGTGTGTGTGTGTCTGTGTGTGTGTGTGTGTGTACATTTAATATACAAAAAAGGAGCTCTTGTGTATCAAGACATGTTTAAAGATGAGAAACACTGGACTTTAAATGGTAATCACTCAAATTACTATTAGTTTAGTCACCAAGCAATAAAACTGGATAGAATGCTGTTGGAAGCTTGCTAATCTACATAATATTCAATAACACATTTATCATCGTTATAACATATCCCACAGAGTATAATGGACGGAATTTAAATTATAGACTAGAATTGCAAATTCTATGATCAATTACATTTTGACCTGCAGCACTACCAGAGTTACTTTATCCCCCCCCCCCCCCCCCCCCCCTCCATTAGTGACATAATAAAGGCTTTTCATTTTCAAGGAGTTTTGTAGCCAACACGTAAGAGTTAGCTGGTCAGTCATTCTGAATTCACACATACAGGAGAGCATGCTCAGCCCCATGTTTAGGGTTGAATGACTCCATTCAATTTCACAGCAGTACAGAGTTGTTCAATGCAGAATTCTTAGTTCTTCCAAAAAAAAAAGTCTTAAATCAACTCGAGCCAGAGCTTGTTGCTGTTGTGCTCCTCGTTTGTGAAACTCTATTCAGGTTGACTTTAGGCAGATTGAAACACTGGATTCTTTTAAGTCTAACTTGAAAACGTGCTTTTTAAATGTGATTTTATAAAATTACTTGTAGCTGGAGTGTATGGTGCATATGAGCTCTCTTGTTTTGTTTTGAACTCTGTACCTGCTCTGGGATGCCATGGCATGAAGGGCATTTTTGTATTGTATGTAGTAAAATAAATAAGAAATACATGCGATTATAAAAAAGTTGTTGTGCAGTGGGTAGCATTTGTTTATTTAAGCCCTGGTGAAATGTAATGAAGCTTTTAAAAAATGTAACACTCTAACAGGTTATATTTTTTAACAGGAAGGACAAACCCAGGTAACCAGAGCAACGAATACAAAAAAGCAGCACAGATTCTGTCAAGGCTGGGACAAGTGTTTATCGTAATTGTCCGTTTTTGGTTTTTTTTTTTTTTTATACTTGGTACATGCTTTCAGCACATTGTGCTGGTATTTATCAAACACTCTGCTTGGCTCATGTATATAATTCAAATCCCTAACTCCCTTAACATAGAAGGTACACACAATAACAAGCAAACATTTAAATACCAACCAATGCAGTCAAACCCAAAGAGCAGACCAGCAATACTCGCTTAATATTAACTTGATTCTTACAAGCATGGGAACTTCATCTTTCTATTTGAAATATTATTTCATTTTCAATGTACTATATTTTTTCTTGGTTTTTGCTGTGTTTTACCCCTTAATTTTTTACGCTGTTTGCAAACTGCCTGAAATGTTGAGATGCATTTGAATTGGTAATACTTTACATTACGCGCCTCTAACTACACTGTAGTTATACTGTAATTACAAATGTAGTTACATATTTATTAAACTCTGAATACCCAACTCCATGTGTAAATACATTATAATAACAATAGACTAGCAACTCTCAACAACACAGTCTGTGTTAATACAGTGTGGTTCCAGTGTATCAGACGCTTATTGTAGACTGTTCCACTTTTTTCATTTTTATTTTCTAATTGGCTGTCATCTTTCTTGCAGACAAATATGTTGCCCTTTCTGTTTGATGTTTCCTGGTTCCTCAAGAAATCCTATTCTAATGCATTTATGTTGACTCTTCTTGCTTCTATTAAACTTTGAATAAAAGTTTGAACCTTTAGTCGAGTCAATAGAAGTTTGGCGTGGCTATTTATCAACACCAGAAGACGTTCTAGTACCATGATATGGATGGATGTATTATTTGTTCATTACTTATACATCTTATTCACTGTGTTAAAGCTGTTACTCATAGGAAGGGTTTGATAGCAGAGATCCAGGGTTCCTGTGTATAAATTAACTACAATAATCTATTAGGAATGCTTGATCGCCAACTGCCATAGCAGTGCCCTTTGTCTTGGGATTTGTAAGTGGGTTTGTGTGTATGCTTGTGTCGGAGCACGACCTGACCCTAGCAGATGTGACTAAACAAGTGGGCTGGCTCAAGGCTGATACCAGCACTGCCAAGACGGACCATGATGAATATTTAATTGATCCAAGAGGCTGGCTGCCAACGTGCTGTCTCTACCCATAGCCAAGGACTAGTACTGGAGGCTAGTCTACATGAGCAGAGGGACAGGATGGCATTGTCAACAACAATAACCCTGAGTGGCAAGGCTCCTGCTGTAAACAGCCAGCACTTTCCATGCTTCGGTCATCAGTTGTATTAAGATTTACCTGATAGCATGCTTACCAGGTTCAGCATGGTCTGAGTTCCACCATACAGTACATTATATATTGGTATATACAGAGGAGGGTTCTACCTTACAGTGCATTATATATTGGTATATACAGAGGAGGGTTCTACCTCACAGTGCATTATATATTGGTATATGCAGAGGAGCTGTATTTAGATTTTCCATGCAACCAGGTAGATGTGTGACCTCAGCGTTTGCAAACTGGACAATACCATAGTGCTAATTGAATTGTGGCTTAAATACCTTGACAACTCTGCCCCCTTCTGCCTCGTGTATGAGTAGAGAGTATGATTTTAAAGCTTATTGGTTTATTAAATGACTGCAGGTGCACACAATGTAAAGAAGTACAATACAGATATATTGCTTCTGCTTGTGCTCATAGTACTCTTGCTGCTTATGATTGGGTATGACATTGCGCTAAACAGGCCAGCCACTCTATAGGAATCACTTAGTGTTGAAAATACTGTCTGCAGTGTAGCATCAGTGTTCAAAATGTTTCTTTGTTCATACAGAGTTCAGATTTGGACTCAGACCAAGTATATTAACAATGTCCCTGTGTGAGTAGAAATTATAATTAAAATCAATCAGTTCTGCCTGGCCTATATATATATTATACAGCGCCTTTCATAGTGGACCACCATCACAAAGCGCTTGTAGCATAATGGAATGACACCTTTTCATCTCCCTTGCCTTTCTTATAGATAAGAATGACTAATTAAGAAAAAGGCTCATAAATTATATATACAGTATATATATATATATATATATATATATATATATATATATATATATATATATACTCACCAAGATCGATCTATGAGAGCTGTAATTATTTTCATTAGACATTCAAACCTCCTACATTCCATTATAGCTCTCTGCCCTGATTTTCTGTAGGAAGACGCAAAACAAGATGTTTCTAGCAAAAGAAAAATAAAGTGAACAATGGGTGATTAAAGTCCTGCTTGAAAAACACCTTCAGCTAAAAAGCTATAAACCCAAACTTCACAAAGCTGCTGTAAATGTGCTGCTCTGGGAGGCCCAATCCATTGTAGTGAGGTTGACCTTCTCCTACCCGCTGCTCAAGAACATCTCGTAGAAGCTGTAAACACTTTGTTACACTTGCAGGAGGTCTATTGGCCTTGATGGTAGATACTGCACAAGCTGAGGTACACAAGCCTGTGGTAGTTTAAGTGAGCATGTGGGAAAGCTGCTCATGTGTGTGCTTTTCTGGCAAACACAAGCATACAGTCTTGTCTAAATCAACAAATCAGTGATGGGAGAGGCAGCAAGGAAGGTGCAGGAGAGTAGATCAGCTCATTATTGAAGCAGGTGGATATTACAATAAAAATTAAGCGTTAAGCGAAAAGAAATCTGTAATACACAGCTTTATATACAATGTATGGATTTGTCTGCATGCTGTAGGATAATACTGTAAAACTTAAAAGAAAAATCTGAACCGTAGATTAAAAAGGTAAAACCTCTTAGAAACAAAGGTTTTGGCTAGTGCCTTTGTTACAATGATGAACTGGCACAAGCCAAAAGGTTTGTATGCTTGAAATAGTGTGTTATAAATGTGACCTTAATGACTCTGGATTCTACCCCCACCCCTGTTCAAGGAACTCCTTAATTGTACAATTGGTGTATTATAGAAATGTTTAGCAAGCTGTAATAAAAACATGCATGTCCTTACTCTATGCATCACACAGCTGCAGTGAATTGGCCTCTCATGGTCAGCAGGGTCATACTGCACAAATCCACCTAATGTAGAATCCGTACGAATTTAATACCTAGAAAAAGCAGGGAAGCTGCAAAACACTATGGCTTCACTTTGTCTCATGGAGATGAAAGGAAAAAGCTGTGTGCCTCAGGCCTAGGGTCCTTGTAGGGGATAAATAAAGCACTTATCTGACCTTTGAGAATCATCAGCCTGTCAAAATTAAATCAAGCTCTACACAGCAAAGCTTTCCTGCAGATGCAGTACCCATGTGCCAGTGCAAGATGCCAGCTCTGACACTAATTGAATTAAATGATTTTTGTTTTTTGTTTTTCTGGACGGGGGGGTGGGGGTTGTGTGTGTGTGTGAATTGTTTTTCCTATTGTTATTAATACAAGAGAATCATTGTATGCAAGCATGGGAAGTACCATCAAGCTGAGGAGGGCCTAACCATGCAGCACAGCTTACGAATGCTATTAAAATGGCCGGCAGCGGTTTTGTTGTATTAAAAGCTTGACTGATTGATTGCTGTTAAAACAGGTCAGGCTGAAGAGTCATAAAAAAAGTATTTGATACCAGCTGGCCTTTATACGTAGTGAGTTTCTGCCAAGAAATTTTTTTGTTTGTTTGTTTTTTAGAGCGCCTGGGTCTGCTCTAAAATGGTATTATTGACTCTTTCTCTAAAGTGAGGCCTTGAAATGAGAAAAGAATGCTGGACTTAAGAAGCAAATGGATTTGATTTTGTTCAAAGATGACTGTACCATACACAACTTGCTTTGAAATGTCCTCATTTTAAAAGCTTTTCGTTACGATATGGATTTTTCAATGAAGCTTACGGGAGGACCTAACTAGAAAACTAACGTGCCACTGCACACCCCCCCCAAAAAAAAAACAATGATTCACCAGGAGCAGGGACAGAACCGTGATTTGAATACCATTCATTTATTCAAACTCCTTGTATGCAGAGGTTGGTTGTAACACTGTTGATGTGTTGATGGCATAGAGATGGAGTATCCAATTTAAGGCAAATGGGGTCTGTAAAGAATGCAAGAGCTATTGGTAGGGTTTGGTAGCAAATACTGTTCAGTCGAAATGCAACAAAACTGATGCTATGTTTAAACATTTAGACTGTCTTACACATACATAATAACTGGTGAGCATGTTTTGTTTTTTTTTCCAACAGGCTCTTCTAGTTGATATTTCCCGTAAAAACCATCTGGGAAAGACGTGTTCATTAAAACCAGCGACAGAGCTCGACCCCCAGCGTGAGCTGCCAAACCGGAAGGAATTCCAACACTGCCTCACACAGTTGCTGTCTTCTCTTGCTCACCAGAGATTATAAAAAATACTGCATGGGGTAGTGTGCGATAAATGAGAATTGAATGCCCAGCCAAGGGGTGGGATGCCTGGAAAAATGTACTGTAGCATCCCACCCCTTGGGAGGGCATTCAATTCTCATATCACACACTACCCCATGCATTGTTCTCTATTTAATGATCACAAAAACACTGAAGCTGTTTCTAAGTCTAATCTTGTTAAACTTCATATTTTAATATTTGATCAGCTTTTAGGTTTTAGTAAACTCGTTTTTTTTTAATTTGTTTGTGTGTCTTTAAGAACTGACTCTTCATTGTATGGCTCTTTGGTGACACTTTGCATGAAGTGCCTCTAATTACTGTGTATTTACATAGTAGTTAAATAGTAAGTACACATAATTACAATGCTATTATGCATAGTTACAATGTACTTAGTGTGTCATTTTTTTGCATGATATAACTCTAAACCTAGCCGTAGCCCCCCTAACCTTATCTCTAAACCTAACCCTAACCATTTTCTCATACAATTGTGCAGTTACATATAGCGTGCAAAAAATGTTTAAGTGTTGATTTTAGTATAAAACCCAACCAGTGATAATGCAAACTTCTTCCCTGATCCCCAAAGTGCACAGCATAAAGTCAATCTATCACACAGCTACCGATACCTGTCTTGTTTTTTTTTGTTTTTTGTTTTTTGTTAGTAGCAGAAAACTACACTCATAAAAAATGGATAACAGAAGAAAAGGTCAAAATCAATGCTTCACCTAAAGAGAAAACAAAAATGCTACTGCTGGTAATCAAATCCTAACAAAGAAAAAGTTAGACAGTCATACAAAATGAAATTAATAATTAGAAAAAAAAAAAACAGCAGTCACTGTACTGTATCTTATTTTCTACCTCGGCAATCCACAACCTCTGTGTTTAAACTTGATTAGCCTTTTCCATCTGAATAAAGGATAGTCATTAAGGACCTTTATTCTTGTATTAGACAAGTGTTTAAAATGCAACAGCGTTCACAGCCCCAAATCACTAAAGAGCAAAGCAACGCAGCAAAGCAATTACATGTATTGTGCTTTGCTGAAGCTCTGCCGTTATTACTCATAATTATTATTGTTTGACTATTCCGACTGTATTTTCTGTGCTTAATAAAGCTGTGTGGAACGAGGGGGATCAAAGTAATGACAAGCGAGAGTCCGAAAAGGACAGTGAGTCCTTGTCTGGTGTAATTAATGCTTCAGTGTATAAAACAGAGACCCCCTACAGGGGTTCTGACAAACTGTTTTAAAATTTCTGAAAATTTAATTTAAAAGGGCACACCTAACATTTCAGAATATTATGTGTGGACAGGGAGAATCAGAAAAAAAGTGTGCAGCTCTGTGCTAAAATATGTTTCTTTGAAAATGTTTGCTGTCTTCTTCTCACTGTGAGCATCTTGTCACATGCTGTGATTCTGTGACCACCCCCTGTCGGTAACAATAGTCTTCCCTCGGGACAATCATTTTCCACTATAGCCCTCCTCTCCAGCCATATTTACTATATATAGATAGATAGATAGATAGATAGAGAGATAGATAGATAGATAGATAGATAGATAGATAGATAGATAAATAGATAGATAGATTGATAGATTGATAGATAGATAGATAGATAGATAGATATACACACTGGAAGAAGATCTGCAAAATATCACAAGTATAAACTGTATGGTGATCATATTAAGATTGCCCCTTTTTAGATAATTAAAAATGTATTATTTTGCAGACTGACCATATACTGTAACAGCGGCACCGCTCCATGCAATATTAATGTGGCGTCAAATAAAAAAAAAACAGCAGGTCTGTCTGGCAGCATAGAAAATAAAATGCATGAAATCTTTTCAGGGTGGCTTCTAAACACAGTACACTATGTGTGGGGAGCCGGGTGTTAAAAAAAAGCACTCATTTTTTTTTCCCTGGATTTAAAGTAAATCATGTATTTTTTTCCTGGATTTAACAGAAAAAGTCCAGATTTTGCAAAATAAATAAATGTTAGCAAAAAGTTTTGAACATGTGTACATGTGTACATTTTTTTTGGCATTGTATGCAGAGGAGGCGGGGAAGCAGAGAGATTGACTCTCGGAGTGTAAGGGCAGCTCTGTAGCATACAATGCCAAATCAAACACTTTAATGGGTGGGGCCTCATTTGCATGTTAGCTTCAGATTTAGCTGGCAAAATAAATATTTATTTTGTGAAAACCCAGATTCATTTTTTTAGATTTCATTGCTAAACGATAATGTTTTTTCAGATGTATCTGTTAGGTAAATGTTGAATCGCCAAGTGTAAAAAAAAAAGATTTAAGTTACATGTATGTAAATATCTATTTAACTATATGTAACTGTACCATTACAGCATGCACAAAGCGATACTGCTGTAGAAATCTTTTTTTTTTTTTTTTTTTTTACACTAAAAGGGAAAGAAAGTAATTTCCTATGTGAATTCCAATCTCACACTGACACGGAAAAGGTGTAATTAATTACTGGATAGCCAGGAAAGATGTTATTATAATAATTGTACAGCAGCTAGCAGATTTGTATTTTATGTGGTACACAGTAACCGATTAAGAGGTATTTATATTAATTGCGCAATAGTAGAAATGTGTTTATAATTATTACACGTTAGCTAGTAAAGCTGCCAAGTGTTTAACCTGTAGTACTTTGTATTTAATCATATCCTGATGTAACTATCACTATTTAATCATACCCTGATGTCACTATCACTATTATCTGCTGTATTATTGAATTGTGGTTTGTCACACTTGTACTTTGCTTGAACAAAAGTTATTGTATTTCTTGCTCTTATTGTATTACTTGTATTGTAACACTTGAAATGTATTTGCTTACGATTGTAAGTCGCCCTGGATAAGGGCGTCTGCTAAGAAATAAATAAGTCATTTCCTTAACAGGATATTATCACAACCCTCCCCCACAGGACAACAGGTGAAGCATTGTGCACTGAAGCCTATGCAGCACTAAATTTCTCCCCTGAAACACCACCGATCTCAGCCTTTAGCTGAGCTTATGTAAAGCCTTAAGTTATAATATATATAATCAGATTCTAAAGCTTAGGTTTTGTTCTTCTTTTTCTGTCTTTGGTTCTCAGCTCTCTAAGATTTTAACCAACACGACCTGTTACTGTATTATTTAAATGACATCTAAATGTGCATGTCATGTAAGCTGACTGACTCTAAGGCTAATTTTACTTTTCCTAGCCAGTGACTCTTTCAGGGCTTTTACAGCCTTGTACTTTGTCCTTATGGCACTGTTTACCTCCAGGGAAGAACAGTGCAGGGTAATTACTGTACTGGAACCAGATTCAATCATTTAAAATGACTCTGTCTCTTAAAGCAGCCACGAGGACAGACATGTAAACAACATCTGAGTCAATTTACTCTTTAGCTTAGAAGAAGCGAAAGCTCAGCAAACAAGTTACAGCTCCTTTGGGAAACAAATAATAATAATAAATTAATTAAAAACCAAAAAAACCTGTGTCTCAGACTTTCAATATTGCCAGTCGTCTGAAGGGATCAATACAGTGATATACTGTTCGGGCTCAGACTCTGATATACTGTTGAATCGTTTGTCTAAAGCTGAATTGTATTCCAACTGCAGAGGAAATCTGTCTTTTCTGTGTAACTAAGTACAGCAGTTATATTGGCTGCTGGAGGAGATACGATGTTGACATGTTATTCATAATTGTTTGTTTAATAAGAAAGGCAAGAAAGACAGCCAGTAGTAAATGAGGTGCTTACGAAGGTGCTGGAATGGAAATTGGTTCAGAATGAAATCTTGGAATGTAAAAGGCAGGCTCACACGTTTTAAGATGCAGTTGTTTTTAAGCTCAGTTGGTGTTTACAGCTTTTTAAAAACATCAAGAGGACATCGAGACACACTTACAGTTGAAATGTTTAGCATTGAATTTTACTAAGTATCTTTTAGTATTTCTAAAGTAACCACTGTTCAGTGTTTTCTAGTTTACCAGATGATATAAAAGAAATCACTGCAGCACTTTCTTTAGTTTGCCCTGGCCAGCTATCAGCATGCTTCTCCAAATCAGAAACACCTGGGTTGTGTTTGTATATTCATTTAGAGTCTTTTCTTCTGAACGATTTGAGCTACAGTAGGAGTTACTGAACTGCCATTGCAGTATGGTGTGATCGGAATACCATGGTTACCAGAGCAACTAACGCTCCAATCTGTTTTACAACAGAGAAACACAATTGCTTCCTTTTGAAGATACACACACACACACACACACACACACACACACATATATATATATATATAATTTGTGATCCTTTTTCTTAATTAGTGATTCTTATCTATAAGAAAGGCAAGGGAGATGAAAAGGTGTCATTCCATTATGTTACTCTGCAAAATGTGTCTAATGAAAGACACCAAATATTGGCTTTTTATAAGCTTGTACAATATACCTTTACTTTCCCCACCTCGCCCTGGAGGAGAAATAGATCACTCGTGACACAGTATTTCATTTTGACATTATTATTACCAAAGACAAAGCTGAATAATGTATATGTAGATGTGACAGACAGGAATCCAGTTGCTGTGTTGTCTGAATTATTTATCACAAAAACTAAAACAAGCACTTGGTATTCATATAATATCTAATCTTTCCAGCTGAGTGAGAATCTAAGGCTAGGCAAAGTGCCTGTAACAAACTATTTACAGCAGCATGGTTTTGAATCATTCTGTACAGTATAGTCTTACTAATTATAACACATTAAAAAAGCATTTTAATAATAACACCAGGAATATTACTGGTCATTGGTGCCGCCATGTGTGTCAATTAAAAACGTTTCTTTCAATAGGATATACGTTCGATTCAGACCACTCTGTCAATTCACATTTAGGCCATCAGCAGCTCCGGTGTAAAATGTTAAGAAATGCATGACGTAAAGTGTGAACCTCAAGCTATCTGGAGCCCTGCTTGATTTGGGTTGTCATATTTGTCACCTTCTGAGTAGTTCATTAAGAATGAGTGAATCTTTTGCAATGTGATGCACTTTGAGGACACTACAGGACTTTATTATGAAATGTTGATGTAGTGTGTGACAGTGCAATTGCATAACTGTCATGTAAAATAATTCATACTGCATGCAATTGAAACTGAATCAAGAAAAATGCATGGACTTTTTTCTGCAGGCTATTTTTTCATAAAATAAGTAAAACAAGTGTTTTATTTTGTATTGCTGGTTGGATGTGGTATATACAGTATATATTATTGTACCTGGGCAAAATTATTCAAGGTAACTTACTTAGCCTTAAAAAACCTATACACTCTTCAGGACCTTTATCATCTTCAGTGATTCAGACCCTGTTACACACAAATAAAATTCTACTGAGCTGAAAAAAGATTTGCTGATGTTCATGTCTGCTCTAACTAATGCCTGAGTCATTTAGAGTGGGCCCGTTGGCTGCATTTTATTAAGCTTGTAATGGTTATTGCCCAATCTTTGCTTCAACTTTTTTGTATTTTATTTTTGTAAGTCATTCTTATGTAATCCCATGCACTGTATGTAGGAGACATGCAGTGCAAAACTGCATACACACAAAAAAGTTTACTTGTACTTAACATGTACATGTCATTGCATGATATATGTACGTACACAGTTGTATCATAAAAGGGTTAGGGTTAGGGTTAAGGTTAAAGTTAGGGTTAGGGTTAGGGTTAGGGTTAGGGTTAGGGTTAGGGGTAGGGTTAAAGTTAGGGTTAGGGTTAGGGTTAAGGTTAAAGTTAGGGTTAGGGTTAGGGTTAGGGTTAGGGGTAGGGTTATATCATGCAAAACTGTGATGCTTTGCAATGAAAAGATGTATATATCGATTTTTCCTTTAGGTGGTCTGAATGTAACATGACAGTAATCAATTGCCCCCAAATACTTCGGGAGAGCCTGAGAATATGAGAGAGAAAGACAGAGAGACAGAAAGAGAGAGAGAAAACAACAATGTACTAGCTTTTGCATTTGCTATTTGTCGTTCAGGAAAGTGGATATTATTGATTTTCTCTACTTATTAATGGAGACGGCACTGCTGACGATACTTATAGTGGTTTGGAGAATGCTGAAGACCCACAGACCTTTAGTGCCGTAGCGGCATAACAAGAAGATATATATATATATATCTATATCTATGTATATATATATCTATATATCTATATATATCTATATATATATAGATATATATATATATATCTATATATATATATATATATATATATATATATATATATATATATATATGGCTTGTACTGTGTGCAAGCCAGGTATCTCTTTTGTTGTAACATCTAACAAGAATAAACCGAATAAGCAGTTTAGCCGCATTTAAGCCTGCAGGAAGCTCTTAAAGTACAATATAAAAACTTGTTGCTGGCAGTGGAAATAGATATATACATCCTATGAGAAAGCACTGCTTCTAGCAAAATGATGCCTTTAGGATATAAAACCACACATTCTAAGGAGAATAGTCACGACAAGCCGGCAAGTCAGTTTACACGTGCCTAAAGGCGACATGACATTTCTCTCACCGACTGCATTTAAAAACGGACGCTCGTCTTTGCAACAAGTGGACTTCTGTTGCAGTTGGTTCCTTAGCCTGACAGGTTTGTTTCCTGACGCTCTGTGGTAAACTGATATATCACTTACCAAGGGGTTTACTCATTTAGAACATTAGCTCTTCTATGTGGCTAGATAGTACAGTACCTCTAAGTTCTCTAGCTCAGTAAGAGCTTTCCCCTGGAATATGATCTTAATGAGAAGGGATATGCCATATGGCCTCTGGCATAATATTTATCCCTGCTGTTGTTTTTTTTATCTATACAAGAAAACTGTGAGCTTAGTGGTCCATGTAGAGATATGCTAAACTGACTTTCAATGGCATTTGTTTAAAAAAATGGTTCTCAACCTTTTTTTTGAATCCCGCCCCACTTTAGAGGCCCCCGGCATAATAGTGAGAATTATAAATCACATATCGGAAACCAACCAATCACAGTGAAGTATTTACCATAATTCCTGTACATCTTAACCTGTGTACAGATGTCAGTGTTCAAGAATCGGAGGATAACAAAAGAGCACAACTTTTGTAAAACGGATTGTCTTTCTTTAACTTTTGATGAACTTGACACTAGTTTCTTCAAACAAAATATTAACAATGAATGTGCGTGAGGCGCACAAACTCTTAAAGGGTAAATGCACTCTGTTGTTCTCAGTATACAATGAACAGCATGATGACACTTTTTTCTGTGCTGGTGTATAAAAAAAGTAAAAGTATATTTCAAAATAGAAAATAAAGCACGGGTCATAGGGATGTTTCTTATCTAGCCAGAAAATATTTTCACTTTAGAAATGACAACAAAATACTATAATCTTGTTTTATACAAAATAACAATTTGTATCGCTGTGTGCCAAAGCAACATATTCAATATATATTATAGGGCATTTCATTAACTAATAACAATTCACAGCCATTAAATAAAGGCTCTTGTATACCATCTTCCATCAATAACACTTCACTGTAAGTTAAACTGCACAGTTTCATTAAAATTGCTTGTAACATGGTATTTTTTTCATTTATTGGAATTGTTATCAGCAGTTTGCTCTCACTCTCATTATGTCTCATAAGTTCCCCTGAAAGATACATTAATACATTTGTTTAAATGGAAACAGGAACATTTACAAATCATTGGATTGCACATGAATAAAATATAAACCAATTACATGATTTTTAGCTTGAAGATAGCATGAGAGCAGACGTATGCGGAAATCAAGATCAAATATAAACAGAGGGTAGATGTGCCACAGTGCCAAAGTTTATACATTAAAGAATACATAAGCTTGCAAAAAACAAAATGCTGGTGGTGTATTAGTCAATGAAAACTTAGCCAATGAACAAGGCAGTTTGTGCACAGATACAAAAACGTGTTTGAAAAATTGCGGGTTAAAAAACTAACAGTAATTTGATTTCATATGCTCTAGGCTATTATTAACTTGGTAACACTTGACATTAAGTTTGGCCTTGTCTTTACCAGCTTTTCTGAAAGTTTTCATGACTGATAGGAAGACATTATTGCTAGTCTTAAACTCACTGCCAACAGAGATTTTATAATGTGGTGCGTTTTGATTTGTACAGTGTAAGCGGCTCATTAGTATGCAAGCTGTGCATATAGGTTATTTTTTCAGCATGGTCATGTGATGCTGTTTAACCAATCACAGGTTGTTATTTTTCCAAGCCGTTTTAAAATACATATATACATACAATTTAAAGGCACTGTTCTCCCGGTTTAATAGATCAAAAAGAATGTTTATTCTTTTTTTTCAGACAGTTCTTTTATCAGCTCCCTAATTATAATTGTTTGTGCTTTGAGGCTTGAATAGACTGTCTGTCTCTTAGTGACGGTGGCTGGCTGTTGGTTAATGAAGGATAACACAGCACACAGAGAGGTACTTCCAATTTCTTACATAACCCTGACTTCCAAGCCTCTCCGAGGAGTTTACTGAATTCCCTGGAGGACTCCAAGAAATGGCTTCAAAGACACCCACCCACACCGCCCCGTTTTCCATCATTATGTTATAGTTTTGTTGCAATTTGTGCTCTGATTGAAATATTCCCCAAGGAAGTTGCAATTCACTCATTTACAGAGATGTGAAGGTTATTTTATGTTCCATGCACTGTATATGAAGTCAAAAGAAAGACAGCAGTTTCATACAGTAAAGTGTGCGTTTTGAAGACACTGTAACTTACATACTAAAACTTTGGTTGCCACTTTAGGTGTCCCTTAACTGTGCTGTAATGAAGGTGTACAGTAATTACATGGTGTGGTTACATATAGAATTATAGAGGGGCTGCAGTGAATTACAAGCTTGTTATTGCACCAAAGGGTCCTGGTGACATTGATGAACATATGATAAATTTACTAGAACGACAAGGTGCAATTATAACCTAAAATAATTCACTTCAGTCTCATGTGCTATTTGTTTTCTGATATACAGATTCCATTCCATTTTAAAATACAGTAATCATTCTCTGGCTTCTAGTGCGTGGATTTCAGAATGGGACGACATTTTCAGTGCTTGGAATCTTTTAAAATATGCAAAGAAATTTCAAGAAACATTGCTGGAAAAGTCATAATGTCTTAATTGTGACTTTCTGGCCTACAGTAACATCGCTTAATTACAGGCTGAGAGGCATTTATAGTACTGATCCATATATGATATAATAAATACACATAGTGAATACATAAGCACATCTGTGAATACAGTGTATTTACAAAACTAACAACTGCCTCGTTTTCAGTTTGTAATTAAACATTTTATTGCATTGTAACTGCACAGTCTTCTCTGTAATTAATGTGTAGTTAACACTTAAAGTAAAGTGTTACCAACATTTCATCATAAAGTCTTACATAAAGATTTTTAGTAAACATAGTCCTCCATGATCTGCAGGAGGGAGGGTCCTGCTTGCTACCTGCTCCTCAAGCTCAAAAGTAACGAGTTACCAAATAATATTGGACTCTTGCAGCAATTCACTGCATTTGATCACTTTAACAAATTAAATTACATATGGACTAACAATTCCACCCTGGCCAGAACAGCATGTGGGCAGAACACACATCGAACAGCCCATAATACAAATACAATCCACTTTTATTTGTCTTTCTTCGTGTGGAGCATCCCAGGACGCTTTGCAATAACATCTCTATAAAATATATACAGTAAAAAAGCCACTGGCCAATCAATCCAGCTGAAGAACAAGCCGACGCAGACCAGTCTGTTTTTAAATGTGATTGGAAAGACTCGACTTGGCCAGCATTCCTGAGATGGCTCGGGATCGAGTTCCAAAGGCAGGGAGCATGGCAACTCCTAGGAGCTAACAAAAGTTCAGCATGAACCTGTATATTAAAGACTTTATACAGCAAGGAACAGATAGACTCTAGTAACAACATTCGTTATGCTTTATGAATTAAATGCTGTTTTTATTTCGTTTTCTTTTTGGATTATTTTACAGCAGGGAACAATGCAATGTCAAATACAATTTTACATACAAAAAAGCAACCCCTTTGGGGGGGAAAAGCCTTAATGAGTCTTATTAGTCTTAATTACCAAGCTTGTCTATGCTTGGTCATGCTTTTAATGTGCTTTTACTGTGCTTTACCATGCATTTTGAAGTGTTTCCACGTACAGTAGATTCCACCCTAATATTCACAAGGTCTAACCATACAATGCTGCTGAACTGAAGGTGCATGTAATGAATGCAACACAGTGTTGCCTAAGGATGCAAGTCTTACACGATTATGTCTAATAGCATGCTGTTTGCTGGAAGATGTAACATCTCAGACCTGATTAATATGGCTTTGGAAATCAAATTAGAGTTTGTTGACACAGTTTTAAACCCAATTACTGTCACCGTTCACGAGACAGGCCATAATTAAAAAAGAAATTGGACACTGACAAATGTAACCACTGTTCCATCAAGAGGCCTTGGATTGACTTTACAAAAGAAGCAAAACGTTTGAACAAATTAAATAGTAAGGGTATCTGTAGAGGAGGGCTCTTACTTGGCCGCTGGTGCACCATACCCAAAACTAATGTGTCTCTTTTGTCTCTGCAATTGTGCACAGTAGACTAGTTAAATGGTCTGTTGACTGGAGTTATTTCTTCTAGACTGTACTAGAAGTCTGCAGTTTTGAGTAGTATTCACTGTATCTATCCTGTATTGTTACCTGTTGGGCTTCTTATGACAAAAGTTTAAATTAGAAGCCTGTTTATTTATCTTTATAATATAGTGATTTCTTACACTTCATTGTGCGCTGTCCAATTATTATTGTTGCTTCACTCTCTAAAATTCGCTTGACAGTGAGTGACAAGCAGAATGCGATGCTTACACACTGTTTACGGGCCACATTCATTAAGGTGGCATTATGTGACAGAAAATGATGCATTCTTCATTGTGGTTAAAAAAAAGGAGTTGATGGCTTTAAATATTATCTTTATTTCTAAAATGAATGATAAGACTCACGGTTCATCCCGTCCAATAGGGTTCCAGGTACTGCCATCATTAACTCACAGGGATGCCCTTTAAAAAACTAACATGACTTCAGAACTTTTAAACTTGCTTTAAATGGGGACATGCTTTTCAAGAAGCCCAATCGATCCAGTCCAAAACATAACCTAAAAACACATTTTTTAAAAAGTTTTTTTATTTACAAAATACATTTGTTCGTTTTCCAGTGTATAATTGATCTTTTATTAAGTGCTCAGGCCTACCGCTCGTTAAACCTGACTGTGGTAATTATCTTGCAGGTAATGGCCGCTGTGTTGACATTCATGCTTAAATAGTGCATTGAAATACTTCAAGAGACAGACTACATCTAAATACAGCTACATGTTGAAAACTCAGGAAAGAATACCGTGATTTCATGTCTGGATGTTTTACCGTGAACTATAATCCATCCAGGGGAAGAAACATGTCACTTTTTACAGACTGGTTTAGAATCTGGGGGAATGTTTTGATTTTACAGGTTTTATTTTTTTTAAAAAACTACTGAAAAACAAACAAAAAAAACTGAGAAACTGTCTGTTTGTGGACATAGATGATCCCGTGATGATTGTCCAAGGAAAGTATGGCTCCATCACGGTGCCTTGATCAAATTATCCCCATGAACTGTCACAACTCATCCCCATGCATCAGGGTACGGTCCGTTTGCAAATGAATGACTGCACTATGAGAGACGAGGGAGCTGTGTCTATATGAAGAATCGACTCCTGTAAAGCTAAACTTGTGTTTTCCGTGCTGTACCAGTAATACCTGAAAGGTCATGCATTCTGAATATTTTCAATTACGTATATTCATAAAAGGGGGAAACAATCTGACCTTTTGTAGTATTTCATTTTACATTTCATTCACATTGTATTGCTTATTTTCTTTGCAGACTGCAAACACAAGATAATGCCTGCTAGCTCAGTGGGATGCCTTGTGGATATACTGTATAGCAGATCCCTGTGGATATACTGTATAGCAGATCCCTGTGGATATACTGTATAGCAGATCCCTGTGGATATACTGTATAGCAGATCCCTTTGGATATACTGTATAGCAGATCCCTGTGGATATACTGTATAGCAGATATCTGTGGATATACTGTATAGCAGATCCCTGTGGATATACTGTATAGCAGATCCCTGTGGATATACTGTATAGCAGATCCCTGAGGATATACTGTATAGCAGATCCCTGAGGATATACTGTATAGCAGATCTCTGTGGATATACTGTATAGCAGATCCCTGAGGATATACTGTATAGAAGATCTCTGTGGATATACTGTATAGCAGATCCCTGTGGATATGATCCAAAGTTATCTTTTTAACTTTTTGTAGGGTATTATTTTGGACATGTACAAAAACAACACTTGTCAGAGTGACGGCTTGTCAATCTCACAGTGCCATGAGAGTGCTGTCTATCACAATCACAATCTATCAGAAGGTTCTCAGGGCGGTGTTCCAGGTCATGTGACAAGTTTCATAAGCTGGAATGCTGGTCCAGACTGCGGATGAGTGGGAGCGGGGTTCAGGGTATCCCCTTCCTCAAGAAATAGTTGGACAATGATCTGACCTAAATTATTAAAATAACATTTCAAATCATTAAAAGAAAAATAAAAGTGACAGCATTGGTTAAGTTTTATTTTGCGACTTGCACAATGACTGTCTGCGGGTTTTAACGTCAGTTCACAGATCTGCACGTGAAGTGCGGGTCGTTTGGGTGGTCTGTGTTAGGTTAGGTCACACTGACGCGTTTTCAGATGCTTTAAATTAATCAAGTGGCAAGACCAGGAATAAAAGGTCACGTGATGACCTTTTGATGGCTTTGATTGTGGCACTTAGCAAAATGGGCAGCTAAATATCTGTAAATCAGCAACTAAACAGGCCTGCCCCTTCGTAATAGAGTATAGTCAATTACCCGATTAACCGATCAATCAACTGCTCTAAATACTATCAATTAATCATTTATAAGGGACCAAGGTCAAGCATTCAACATCCAGTGCAATTTAACTGTTTGTGATATATTTTTTTTAGAAATGGTCAATATTCATAAAGGTTAATATTTTAATGATTGAAATGACAGAGATATCCACCACTGTTTTGGGGAACTGAATAGACCCTGATACTGCATAGGATATCACGGGTATCCTGCGGAAATGCAAAAGGAACAGATGCATTGAGAATGCATAGGACACACAGCTGAAAGCGTTTTAAGCTATGCGTTTCATCAAAAAAAAAAAAAAAAGAAAAAACTGATGCTCTGATTTCCTGCCTGATTTCCTGATTTTTAGCAGCATGAAACAGCATCCATCATTTTGGACCACAGTCAGGGGCTGTCATTGAAGGGAGCTCTGCTTCTCTCTGTATAAAGCCTCTGCCAATTGTGAAATGTTGAAGGAGCCAGGATACTGTTTGTATGTGCCCTCTTTGATCAGCAGGCAATCTCATTCCTGATTTTCCACAGTTGTGTTGAATGAGATGACAGGCTGTAACAATTGCGCTGGTGTTTTTCTTGTGAGATGCTGTAATTGGGATGAAAGGTATAGAAGGTAGAGATGATTTTAGTTAAGATCTAATTTCTTCTGTATGGGTGTCACTGGGAACTTGAATAATTATGCCCATATAAAACATTACTATTGCATATGCAGAATTGTAAACATTGTGTCACTTAGTGGGTGGGGGCAAGGTCTCTTCTCCCATCCAATCTTCAATCGGATTGCTAACTCTAACCCTAACCCTAACCCTAAATCCTAAACCCCTAGCCAAGCCCTGATTCTTTTTTGTTTGTACCTTTTGCCTTGCCAATTAATACAAACCAATCAGGTACAAAATCAATCAAGCACAAACCTATATGGCATTTCATAGACATAGGGAACAGCTGAGGCTTTTATTTATTCTGCTACTGGAAAATTGAAGCATGAAGGCCAAATTGCTATTGGTCATTGGTATTGTATTGCATTTAATGTATTTATTTATTTATTCATTTATTTATTAAATCTGGCTCGGCAGCAAACATCCTCTGCTATAATATATATATATATATATATATATATATATATATATATATATATGTATATATATATATATACAAAAACAGATGCCCCGCACTGCCATCTTGTGATTTGGAACAGTATTGCATCAAGGGGAAAGTGATTTAAAGCATGCTGTATGTTCTCATCCTCAGTAACAATCAGATTGCTCCTGCACTTATTGTGCAATTGATTCTTTTAGTTTATATTGTAATGCTGTGCTGACACTAGCGTGCACACTGTGCATCTTGATGCTGCTGAACCAGCATGGGGGAGAGGCCTGCTCGGCCTCCTCGTTTTGTCTGATTGTCAAGTATTGCGAATTATCAGGGTTGCATTGAACATGCTTGTACTGTACAAGGATACGCTATTGGATCGCAATGTCATGCGAAACACGATTCTGTATCAGGGAACAACAATACACTTGTCTCTTTTCACTTTCCACATTAACACGCAGTGCTCTCAATTTGCTGTCAGATAATATATGGGAACAATAAGTGTTGTGTGTTTTGGTGTACTTCACAGAAACTAAAAGAGCAGATTTATCAAATTTGTTCGTTGTAGGTCTCAGACCAATAGTTAGATAATGCTCTGGAAGCTTCTGAAATGTACATCTACTGGCTGATCCACCCTGAAGGCAGCGTATTACTGGCAGTCTGAGGATAACACCATTTATTTTTTGTTTAATCAACATCTGGGAGAGAAAGTATTCTTACAGAGTCCCTTTCTGCAATTCATTTGCAATTCAACAGAAAGACGTGAGTCATCTGTACTGTTACTGTTTTTATTTCTTTAAACGATATCTCATGTTTTCATGTAGGTGTGTACGAGAACATGAGCTGGCCAGACTTTCTTTCAAACACTGGATTTAAATAAAAGAAGATCAACACCATAAGGAATTGTGTCATCCATTGCAAGGCAACACGTGATTACTGATTAGATAAAGAAGTATATTCATGGGGAAAAAATTACTAAAAAATGAAAACAGTTAACAAACACAGTCTCACTTTCACTGTGTTTGTTGCTGAATATCAATGGTTAAACAAACACATCCATTTGCATCCACTTAAACATGATCAATGGATGCACTCGCATCACCTCAAACTCAACCTCTCTAAATCTGACCTCCTTTTCTTTCCCTCCTCCTCCCCCTCCTCTGATCTCTCTATCTCTGTTCCTCTGGAATCTACCACACTCTCTCCCTCTTCCTCAGCTAAGAACCTTGGAGTCACCCTGGACCCCTGCCTCTCTTATTCCCAGCACATCTCCACTCTGGCACGCACTTGCAGATTCTTCCTGAGCAACATCCGAAGAATCCGACCCTTCCTCACCAACTATGCTACCCAGCTCCTGGTCCAGGCCCTGGTACTCTCGCGCCTAGACTACTGCAACTCCCTCCTGGCTGGCCTCCCTGCGTCCGCCACCCGTCCGCTCCAGCTCATCCAGAACTCTGCCGCTCGCCTGGTGTTCTCTCTACCTCGCTTCGCCCACGCTACTCCACTACTCCGCTCGCTCCACTGGCTCCCGATCACCGCTCGCATCCAGTTCAAGACTCTTGTACTAGCCTACAGATGCCTTGATCAGACTGCACCCAGCTACCTCCAGACCCTCATCTCTCCCTACACCCCCACTCGACCTCTCCGCTCCGCCTGCACTAGAAGACTGGCTCCACCTCCGCTACGCTCCCCTGCCTCCCGAGCCCGCTCCTTCTCCACCCTTGCTCCGCAGTGGTGGAACGACCTTCCTACAGATGTCAGGACTGCCCAGTCCCTGACCACATTCCGGCGCCTCCTCAAGACTCACCTCTTCAAACAGCACCTGTAGAACTCCTCTGTTGTATCCTGGGACACTATCACCCTTCATTTAAATATGCTTTACTTTGCTCTTATCTGCCGCCTATTTTACTGCATTTAATCCTGTACTTCAGAATATTGTAATCTGCCAAGTGTTTAATCTGTAGTATTTTGTACTTAATCATATCCTGATGTAACTATCACTATTTAATCATATCCTGATGTAACTTTCACTATTATCTGCTGTATTATTGAATTGTGGTTTGTCACACTTGAGAATTATTGTATTTCTTGTTTTTATTGTATGACTTATATTGTAACACTTGAATGTATTTGTATTTGCTTGCGATTGTAAGTCGCCCTGGATAAGGGCGTCTGCTAAGAAATAAATAATAATAATAATAATAGTAATGTAAACATATTTAAAAACCTTAAACTGTCTTTTAACTTGGTTTCTCTTTATTAATAAAAATGTAGTATAATAGAAATGTTTAATGACATGTATCAGGAAATACAGGAAAGCGTGTTGCTTTGTAGTTGAGCACCCACTAAAAAATGTTTCAATGAAGAAAAACTAAACTTGGGCATCTGCGGAGGTGGGGTTCTGTCAGTCCCTCAGGTTTGATGAGTTTTTGTTGATAGTGGGTTTGGTTTCATCAACCCCATCTGATTCTGGTTACCTGTATGTACAGGTATACTGCACAGCTCTGTCACACATTGTTAACATGTTGCTACCTGTTGTAATAGATCTCCTCCTAGCGGCTGATGAGATGATAATACTGACATCAGCGTAAGACACGTACAGAGCCTGCACCTCAGTTGAATGGTAAGACGTTTCTCTTTAAACCGTATGTGGTTCGTGTCCAGCCTTTGCCTCTCCATTCAATTAAATAGACTGAAACGCCAAACCATTGCACTGTGGAAATGCTACAAACTTTACAAAACAACACACAGATGCTTGTTTAAGTAATCAGGGTGCATAGTCAGAGAAATAAACACATCATTGAAATGGATAACCAATTTCGTTTACTCAAATCGAGCTCTATTACTGTAGCTCTGTAGCTCTGCAGATCAACACCCTTGTTCTGAGTTTCAAATTATAGTTCTGGTAGACTAATGCACATTAGGACCAAATCACATTGATGCAGCTTTTTGTATGAGTGGACAACCGATTGCTGTCCAATATTCAGCAAGATTTATAATAAACATTAGATATACAGCAGCAATAATATTAAGATGCTGCTCATTATGTAAATGCGAAATCAGTTTTGAACATGTTGATGCCGTAAGCGACAATGGTCATTGTTTTGAAGCTATTTCACAAGAAGCATAATTGCTATGCAAATTGTCTTGACTGTCATAGTGGGCCTTTGGCGAGAGGTAACTAGATTACTCAATTTTTACATAGTGTTTGACTTGAGGAAATTATCATATGTTTACCCCTGTTTGCATCTTGAAGCTAAATTTGGTAAATGTCTTGCACACAAAAAAATATTACTAATAATCTTATATCCACAGTGTGTATTGGTATTCCTACTTGAATTGTGAATGGTCATGCAATTTAAAGTGGCGTTGCCATTTATTTGTGATTTTGTATGGTATTTTCAAAAGCATTGTCTTCATTCACATTTTACATTAATTTGTGTGGCTTCAAGTAAATAGATTTGTTTTGGTTGTCTAATCCTGTGTGATCTGAATACAGCCTTAACAGTGAGAATGGATTTCAAAATCTGGTTGTGTTCTCTGTTCACATACAGGTTGTCTAGGTTTGTAGGTGTGTACCTTGGTAAGCTGTTGCAGTTAGGTCATATTCTGGTTCAGTCATCCTTATATTTGAACATGATTTCGGGACAGTTGTAAGATGTATAGTTAAATCAACAGTAGGGTATGCAAAGTCACCCCTGTTTATACTTAAGCACTAATGTGTTCCGCAGCTTTCATTGCCTGCTCGATAATTAAGCCGCAGCAACAATTTGATGTCCTGAGCCGAAGACAAAGGCACTTAACTACAGACAGGTTCAGTTATCTACAGGATATTAATGCGCGCAATTGTTTTTGTGCATGAAGACATTTTTTAAATGAGCCTTCAGGTTATAGTCTGAGTTGCTTCGGCTGCTTGAAATGCATGTCACCTCTTGAAGCAAGTTTTTAAGAATGTAAAGTCCTGTTACATTTCAGTGGGCATCTACACGGTACCTGTTTGTCTGAGATGATTCATGCGGTTTATAAAGTGCGCTGATACTAACGTTATAAAATCAATTGTGTTATTAAAAAACATGAGAATCAACAAGCCTCGCTAAATGAATTCACAGCTTGTTAATAAGCGGTTCCTGTTTGCTTACAGAATGTTTTCCAAGAATGTATCCATTTTAGATGCATTGCTAATGGATCCAATATTTAAGGCTCACTTACTGTGTATAATAATGTTCCTTTTAATATAGTTCTGTTTGTGCAATAACCATACAATATGTCTTTTAAGAGCCTGAATCAATAGCTGTGGGAGAAGCGAGCATACTGTACTGGACCAGGGAGTAAGTTGAAGACAGGAAGAAATCATTTTTTTAATCTCTCTCTCTCTCTCTCTCTCTCTCTCTCCCTCTCTCTCTCTCTCTCTCTCTCTCTCTCTCTCTCTCTCTCTCTCTCCTCTCTCTCTCTCTCTCTCTCTCTCTCTCTCTCTCTCTCTCTCTCTCTCTCTCTCTCTCTCTCTCACACATTTATTTTATTCATTTTGCTTTTGTTGGAAAATAAATTAGTTTAAACAACTCCAGGGGTTGTGGAAGTGGTAAGAAAAACTAATGTGTGATAATAGTCTCAGGTTTAGAATCCACAAGCCCTCCTGAGTTTTCTATAAGCAGAAATGCTGGGAGGCAACTTGGTTTGCCAACAATACGGTTTGACAGCTATCAATGAATTGATAGTGTGCTTGTGGACACCAGAGATTTCAATGGCAAGGACAAACTGTGGGCTCTGATTGGCCAGGAACCCTCCCATTTAACATCTCCACCGCACTGGCTGACTGTTTTGACCTCATTTCCATCTCGTAGCATTTCAGCTAGTGTATCATTATAACAGCATTTCAGCTAGTGTATCGTTATAATGATTCAAACCCGATGCAGTGGAATTATTCTATCAATTAGGGAGAGGTGCCAGCCCCCTTTCCAAATAACGTTTTGTAAAATGAATACTTCAGAGACCCTGTATTTCTCAGAAAAGTGATCAATGTAAACATTGTTGGTAACCCTATCAGCTACTGTACAACCTAGCCCAAATTGTAGCCTTTGGTTTTCCAGATAAAGCTGCAAATATAAATGATCAGCAGCAACAAAGAGCAGCACAGCTTTTCATCATTTATTTTCACTTACCTTACAGCTGTGTGCAATCGGGGAGTAATGAATCGTTTGCGTGTCAACAAAAAAAGTCACGATACTGTTTTGAACTCCTAGACGTATCATTTTCATGCGGGCCCCATCTGCTCTATGCTGTTGTTTAGAAGTGTGATCTGCCTTTGCGTCATTCTCAGGAGTATCATAATGTAATTGTAATGCCTATAAACTTCTTCCAGTGGAATGATTAAACATAAACCCATGGGCTTTGCAGGGGATTTGTTTGAAGCACCGTGTCACCCCTAGAGCCTCTGTGTGGTTCAGGATGCTGGTCCTGTTATCAAATGAAGCTGTCTTTATTATCCCACGTTGGTACTCTACATTCCACACAATGCATTAGCATGTCCTGTACATTCACAAAGGATGAGTTGTTTCTTTGAAACTTACCAGGGCTGGTGTCTTTTCTACATTCTTGCATTTAGGGAGAAACCGCACGAGTTTGAAAACAGAAGTGCCATTGAAACACTGCTAAAGACAAAACAAATCCACTAATTTTCATGTTTGTTATCCTTTGTGTCCATGGAGATGGTAGATTTTAGGTCTCTAATGGTTATTTTTGTCATGTATTATGCAAATGCAAAGAGGCAATTATCTTTCAGAATGAATTAGCATTGCTCACATTGCTATCTTCAAAGGCTGAATGTATTATCTCCAAGCACTTTGTGTTGGAAGAACAGAAACAGCTGTTTTATATTCACAAATCAGGAGGTGTGGTGGTCAACAGTGTATTTCAATCTGACAGCCAATATTACATGCAATGATGTGAAACCTACATTGATTACAAAGATTACTTCAGTGCCTAAGTAGTATTCTACTGCTTGCTTAGCCCCCAGATATTGTAAACATAGTTTTCAAAAAACTGAAAATGAAAAATGGGGTCTAATTTAATGGACTTACAGTGGTAGACCTTAATAGGGCCACTGTTAGAGGTAAATATGTATCTGATCCAAATTCTCAATAGAAACGGTAAAGTTAAACAAGAGAGCTTGTCTGTCGCTTCTTTTTTTAGGATCTGCTGACACGTTTCAAAAGGAAGTGTATGGAAATGTGTGATACACAGCACAGGTGTTTCTTTATGATTGTATCCAACTCCTATTACAATACCATTGCATAATGTGTGGTCCTCGCATTCCATTATTGTCCCAACAGTGATTATCCTATGATTCAAAATGACTACAAGATTTAAACTGTATTGCAGCTGTGTTATTGAACTCATAAAGCCTCTATCCAATGAGAGTGACACATCTTTGGAACAAAATAACCAAATGCAATTACCATTTATAAAACTACTTTGTAACACTGACAGCAAACACAAGTTTCTGTTGTTTTGTGTCTCTCAAAATACAAAGCTTTTCCACATCTGCAACCCACTGTGGATTTTCTTTTCCTTTTCCCCACAATTATGCTTATTGTCTCCTTCGCTCATTAAATGACAGTACAGACAGCTTTACAACACATTTTCTGTGATTGCAAAGTAATGGCTCTAGCTGCAGTGCATTTGGCAGAGAAACATATTTAGGCTGCAGAGTCTTGTTTTATAACATTTCAGTCTCATTGGTTATAATACAAGGTGTAGAGTGTAATTTAAGCATTTTCAGTAAGTGTCTGGTGGAACAACATTGTAACATTCTTCATGTTCTACTCTGTTTTAATATCACTGCACCTTTAAGGAAACTAAACAACAGCACTCTATATCACAAGCTATAATGACTGGACTCATTCTCCACCAATGACCAACTAGAGTGTTAGATCAATCCCATTAGCACAGTCATTATATCATCTGTAATACACACCTATTTATTCTATTAATGATTAATTCATCTTTGTATTATTATTATTATTAGTAGTAGCAGTAGTAGTAGTAGTAGTAGTAGTAGTATTCATCTTTGTACATAGTTACAATGTACTTAACATGTAAATCTTAACATGTACAATATATGTAAGTACCAGAAAAGGGTTAGGATTAGGGTTAGGTTTGGGAGGGGTAGGGTTAGGGTTATATCATGCAAAACGATTTACACATTAAGTACATTGTAACTATGCATAATAAGATTGTAAGTAAGCACACATTTGTTCACTAACTATTGTGTAAATACACAGTAATTAGAGACAATGTAAAGTGTTAGCCTTTGTATTATAGATGGGATGATAAAAAGAAGCAATTTTTTAAACATCTATTTTAATGTGGAAATAAAGGGGGTGACCCTGTGGCATCATTCATTTTGGGTTGTGTTGCAAAAAGACCCTACGGTATAAAATAAACAAACAGAAAAGCAGTCACTTTGGGCTAATGCAAACTCTAATATGTTGTGGGGTTGCAATGTTATATAGTATAAGCAGGCTTTCTTGAGCCCTCAAGGCTCCTTTGGCACCCTCTCTGAGTGCTCCCCCTTAGTCACAGGGCTATACAGTTTTCAAGGCAAAACACCACAGCCCAGAGAGAATCATACAGGGGTTCATACACCTGTCATAACACTGAAACAGGGGAGATTCAGTTTTAGGCTAGTATATTCATAAAAGGCACAGAGAATTGTGGCATTCATTTCTGCAAGACAGCAAAACAGTGGTTACTGAAGGTTAGCATTATTTACAACCCTCTTCCACCTCGCTGTGTTCAGTGAGCATCTGTCTCATTGCTGGGATCCAGCAGCTTTATTAAACCATACAACAGAGTCCCTGCTTAAGCAATAAGACACGGTCTGAAGGAAACACTAGTGATTATGGATCGATTTGGTGCCAAACCAGAACCAAGTCTATAATACCAAAGATGTCCACTGTGGATCGTGCAATGCAGGGGTGACCAAAGTGGTTCCACTCCTGGTTTTTGTTCCAGCCATGTTCTAAATTGTTTAATTGACCCATTTTAAACCTCCATCCAGGGTAGTTAATTATATCACCTGTTAAACCTGGAGTGGAATGTCCCTCCAGGACACCCCTAATGAAAAGGACGTTCTCTTGCATAACAAATGAAACACTCATGCGAGGAACGGATCATTTACATAAAAGTGTTGTGTTTTTTTTTGTTTTTTTCCTCCAGACTCAGTAGCTGTAAAATTGTCCTTTTGTAAACACAGTGGGTGCAAAACAGGAATAAAGCACTTGTGATCATGTTTGCTTTGCCACATTACGTTATCCTTGGCATATCTTTCATCATCGGACTTTCTCAGCACTATACACATTGGCTGCCTACCTTATCTGCCTGCTCTGCTCTGAGTCTTGCTCATGGTGTTGAAAGGGCTTGCTAACAAAGTGTGCATATTGCAGTGTGTTTGCTCTGCATAGAGATATGGTGTGCGGTCTTAAACATTGTAACTGGATATATATCCTTCATCAATACTGATAATCAAAAATACCACCATCCTTACAAATTGCTTCTTTGACTTTGTCCCCACGTAACATGTTGTCATGGGAACACTCTGCAGCTTACAAGTCAATGAGAGAAATAGCCCATTCACTTCCCTATGGTTCACTTAAACAGTAAGTAGCTTCAAATACGATTTCCATAGCTTGTTTCATTGTCCCCTTCCCTTTATTTCAGATTTGAAAGCATTACTGAAGTATTGTATTTTTGTTATGGGTTGGTTTTTTGTTTGTGGCTTTGTTCTTCAGTTCTAGTTGCCTGTGCTGTGTGCACATGTAATGCTGACTTGTTAGTAAGCACTATGAACTTACTACATATATATATATATATATATATATATATATATATATATATATATATATATATATATATATATATATACCCTTTTAGCCTTTATTCACAATTTATTTTTAAATTAACAGCATTTCAGTGCCAAGACAGGATCTTATAAAATTACAAACTATAAACTGTTTCTGATGTACAGCCTTGTTGAATGAACTTTTTCTGATGTACAATATTGAGACTTGTTGAATTAACTGTTTCTGATGTACAATATTGAGCCTTGTTGAATTAACTGTTTCACACACTGCCGCGGGTGTTGGTTTCATATCAAGATGTTCCCTTCATTGCATTTCCCTCCAACTTTATGACAAATTAATGAGACAGGGGAGAAGATCAGCCCAGCTCTAAGAATTGAATTGCTGTTTATTTGCCTTTCCACAACAATATGCAACTGTGATCCAAATAAGAGGGGTTTACTGTTAAACCAGGAAATGAAACCTGCATTTACCAAAATACGAGAGAAGTGTTATTTGCTATGCAATATTTGTGTTGTACCTAAAAGTGGTAGCAGAAAAAAAGAAAAGAAAAGAAAAGAAAAGAAAAGAAAAGAAAAGAAAAGCACAGCAGCTGTCAACAGTGAGGTCAGGATTGGAATATGAGCACAGAGACTGACGCATTCTGAAGAGATGAAGCAGAGGAAAGTCTTTGAAGATTGGCTCACAGAGATAGGATTGCTGGCATTGTTTAATGTGACAGTAGCTGTATACTGCAGCTTTTCCAAATGCTACAGTGATTTAATACTTGAGTAAACCCAGCCAGAACAGTTATATAGCTTTAGTTAGCAGCTTGTTACAATCCAGAGAGGTATTAATGGTGTCTGTTGCTGTTAAAAGGATTTGGGGAAATGCAATTGTCCTTCGGGCCTTTTAAAATCATCTTGATTTCATTGAAGTTATTTACCTTCCTGACGTCTGCATCCTAGACTGTTATACTGGACTGTGTAGCCTGCCAATGCTCTTTATTATATCTGCCTGAAAAGAAAGCTGTGTTTTGGGTTCAATTCAAGGAAAGCTTTGCAATCAAAATGTTAACAAGTATATAGTTCATTTCTGGCACATGCATTATCCTGTAGTGTGTGCATTGCTCAGTGATCTATTGCTGATTCTGCATACATCATTATTTACCATGCTTGCTAACACATAACCTTTTTAACAGCAAGGACAGATTCTGAATTTCTGATGTCAGCTGGTTTAAAAATGTACCACGAGGCATGTGCAACTGGAGCGTCTGCCCCCTCTGTATAAAGAAGCCCATTACTAATCTGAATGAAGTCACATATCTGAAAACAACAATCAAAGCTGTGCTTTGATGTATTCTTAGTAAAGCTTAGAGACAATTCTTTTGACCAAGCCTGGCCCTCCAGTTAAGAGTTTTGCTTAGTAGTAAAGTTGTTTATTCTTGTCAACCACAAGGAATATCCCTGGTATTTAGCAGAGGAGAAAAGGGGCAGTTATTCAATATTCTGCTCTTGTCTGTTCTCGGTTCAAAGTAAAATATAATAAAAGTTATAAAATGTCTTTAGGTACGTTATTGCTTCCTTTGTATAAAACATTTGAACTGGTCTGTAGTGCTGAAAGGTCTGTGAGAGTATCCCAATACAATGGGTTGGAATAACACACAGTTTTCAAATTGTTTCAACAGTAGGAGCTATTTTTATTTTTATTTTATTTATTTATTTATTTTACTTCAGACCAATAGTATACTAATGTAATTTCTTCCCTAGAAAAAGTGATTTCTGGTTGAAAAAAAAGTCTCTGAGTAAATTGTAAATTGTAGTTCAATTGTTCGTTAGGTGAAGTCTATAAGATGGGAGTCAACAAAGGGAGATACTGTCCAATGTTCTTTCACTCTTTTGAAAACAACCATTTTCCCTTTTGATTCATAGACTATCAACCTGCTTTGTGACCACTGAGAAAGTCTCCGATCTAGCTGTGCACTGCACTCTGCAGAAAGCAGTGACCCACAATAGGAAATCAATGCTCTGCAGTCATTTCAGAGGGCTTGATTCAACTCAGCCCAATTTGCCTTTGCCACAGAACACTCCAGAGGGCAATTTCCTTTACCCTCTTCTAAATTATAGACGAGTGGACTTAGATCTGAAACAATTACAAAACCAGATTCTCTCAGGGGCTGAAGTAGTGGTATGGTAGCTCAATCTCCCATCTCTCAAATTACAACAGAAAAAGTACAGTGAGAGAGAGAGAGGATTGCGGATTTAATGACTTTTATTGATGCAGCAGCCCTCCTGACACCCGTGTCTGTTTAACAGCCTTATTTGCTTACCCAATTTGCTCAAGCTGAACCTGAATATGAAAAGATCAAAGCAATATCGTACATTATGCTATTTATAAACAGCGGGTTCCAAAACAGCAACCGCAATGGTATTGAAGACCAGGGTTTTATGCTGATTTTTGTATGCAGTGATTGAAGGCTTCCTCACATTGCAGCCAGGCAAGTCTGTCTGAGCTAACCTGTGTGCCACACAGTGGATGGTATACAGCTCCTAATGTATGTGCCTTGGGAAGTCCTGGTGTAGGAAAGATTGACAGCAGATGACTCATCACACCAGGATATCCAGGAATAATCCACAGGGCAGAGGCTGTGACTCTGCCTGTCTCAAGTAAATGTTCTTCACCACAGCACAGAAGAGGCTGGCTCGTTTGCAGGAGCAGCTGTAGAACCTTTAAACTCATCTCGCCTGCATGGTTTTGGAATCCATATTGGCAGTGCAACACACAACACTTTACATAGTAATTACAATGTACTTAATGTGTAAACCTTTTTGCACAATATAAACCTAACCCTAAGTCTAAACCTAACCCTAACCCTAACCCTTACCTTTACCCTAACCCTTAATCCTGTACTTACATATATCGTGCAAAAACATTTAGACATTAAATACATTGTAAATATGCATATTAACATTGTAATGATGTGTAAGTACACATGTATTTACTAAGTAACTACTATGTCAATACACAGTAATTAGAGACACTTACTATAACGTGTTACTCAAGGGGGATGAGAACACTTTAGTCTTTTGCAAAATCTAGGCTGGCTCAACTAATCTAACCTTTGGACTGTCACCATCCTTCTCTGTAGAGAGCCACAGGAAAAGTGACTTTATTACCTATTGTTCGTCATACTGTACATGTTTTTCAATAGTCCACCAATTTTTAAAGAAACCTTAATTAAAGCAAATGTAATGACTTAATGACCTCTTAGTAGTGATATTAATATTTTAAAGCACTACTCAATGGAGTCATTCCAGTTTCTTAATGTTTTATAATCTGATGTTAAAATCTGGAAGGGCATTAGGAGCTAATAAAACAAACTAATTTGTGATTGATAATGTAATAGGCTTGTTCTGAAAGCATCCAACCAGCTGTATTTGATAATTAAACAAGGGGGTACTTAAGTAAGAAAATGCATTTAATAATGAATTTGTTGGCAGGTTTCTGAATCGCTGTTATTTAGCCAACCTGTATTGCCAGAATGACAATGCTGTTAAATGGTACACATGGTAATCTTACATTATTAAACAATATGGAATTGTTGAGTCTGTTCTCCTGCCGCGTAACAAGGAAGGATCATCCATTAAACTGAGAAACCAAGGAGTTGATCCCTTCATGAAAATAATTCAATATTAGAAGGCACTGTTTTATACTCTATGGCTTTCCTGGAAATTGGATGAAGGGGCAATTTAGCATGTATTAACAACATCTTTTATTTAAAAAAAAAGTGTGTTTGCTTTTCTCACGTTGTAAAACATGCATGAGGTGTCTGACTTAATTACAAAATGTGGCACAGAACAGCAGTCTAGTGTTTCTGAACAGTTAGACAACTCTCAGAAAAAAAAAGTTAAATTGGAAAAGCATTTCTGTTTCTCCACCAGAACTTCCAAGTTCAAGTCTGTGGCTATTTAGGAATATCAGCTGGTTTCACAGTCCTAGATCCGCACTAAAGTTACATTGGGTGTTCAAGATTAGTGCTAATCAGGGCCTGTGAAACCAGCCGGAAGTGTTTGGTAATACTTGCTTTGCACACGCAGACACAGATTAACACATTTGTATGCATTAGAACACACGCACACGCACACGCACACGCACACGCACACACACACGCACACGCACACACACACACACAGCCAAATTACATGTACCTTACTTTTCAATCGAGACAGAAATAAATATATTTTACTGTTGGAGTCAATAATGGAATGATGCTTTATCCCCTTGAGGTATTAATTTGTTTTTGTCTAACTTCTGAAATCTTGATTTGTTCTATTATGACCTGTTGTCAGTGTTTCCTTTCATTTATCTTGAAGATAATGAGTGTGAACTGTGAGGAACGAGACTGCTTTGTAGCACAATATTTTTCAACAAAACTATTAATGATGCCGCTTTGTTCCATTTAGATCAAATATGTGACAGAAAAAGTAACGGCATCATTGAACCCCTTACAACCTAAATTAAACACATGTTTTATAAGAACTCAGCAAGTGAAAATGATCTATTAGATAACACTAAATCAAATGTATGTGTGTCTATTGAATTGGCTGTTCATTGGTACATATTCAAATTCCACTTTTTTATCCTTGTGAAACATCACAGAACTGCATGATTTCTTTTTTTTTTTTTTTTTTTTTTTTTTTTTTTTTTTTTTTTTTTTAAATTTAGTCGTCGCCAATTATTTTTACCCCGGTTTTCACCCCAATTTAGCAGCGCCCAATTATTATCTGTATCCCCGGCTCACCGCTCGCAACCCCCCCACCGACTCAGGAAACGGAGGCTGAAACACGCGTCCTCCGAAACGTGCTCCTTCCAAGCCGTCATTTTTCGCACTGCAGATCCACAGCAATGCTACCAGACCTATAGTGCCGGAGGACAACACAGATCTGGCGGCTCCGCTGCAGAGCCACAGGCGCCCTATCGGCCACAGGGGTCGCTGATGCGCGGTGAGCCGTGGATTCCCCTGCCGACCTAAGCCCTCCCTACCCGGGCAGCGCTCAGCCAATTGTGCGCCGCCCCCTAGGAACTCTCGGTCACGGTCAGCTGTGACATAGCCTGGATTCGAACCAGCGATCTCCAGGCTATAGGGCACATCCTGCGAGGAGCGCCTTTACTGGATGCGCCACTCGGGAGCCCAGAACTGCATGATTTTATCGAACAGTAACTCATAGACAAATGGCCAAACAATAACACCTTCTCCAAGTCAACTCAAGAAAAAGGTAGAAACAGTGATGTAGAATACATCAATTAAAAACTGAACGAAAGTGAATCATAATCATGTGTTTCTCACTTGTTGGCTGTTTGAGGGGAAAAAAGCAAGTCTTGTTTTTTTGCTAAACAAGAAACTCCCTGTGAAGCTGAAAATTGCAGTCGTGTCCTGTAGGTTGCATGGCCTTTATAGTCTCTAAGTGACACATAGTTGTCTCAAGTGCAATTTGGTGAGACACATACAGAAGTACATCGTTCTTTTTTACACAGCATCCACAAACACAGCCATTGCTTGTCTTCATTTCTCTTTGTAATTGTAACCCCCTGCTGCCTTAGCATGCATTACACACAAAAAACAGCAATATTTATTGATCTTTTGAAAACCATGCTGAGAATTTCACCAGCTTTGAATGAAAACTATAAAAGGCAGCTTTATTTTTTCCTATTGCACTTGCGTATCGCCTTCACGGATACTAAGATCACTTTCTGGATAGCAATTTTTCCATGTGCCTACGGCCAAAGGTTTTGCATCACCCTATAGAATGAACTAATTTTGTTTCATAAAGTCGATTGAACCCTGCTGAGTAATGTTACGTTAACATACTGAATTACATACCGTTTTCTAGTTTTCCATATATTTAGCGTAAGACTGACAGTGGCAGGGGCTTGTTTACAGTTTACAATCAGATTTCAGGATGCAGTAGAGAAACTGTCTGGACTTTACAAAGGAACAGATTTTCAATGCCACCAAAAAAAGAAGCAGAAGAAGAAGAAGAAGAAGAAGAAGAAGAAGAAGAAGCAGAAGAAGAAGAAGAAGCAGCCAGTGAAACATTGACATTTTGATTTAGTGACCTGGAATGTAAAGGCATTCAAAAAAGTGAAATGTTTTTGATAAAGGACTAGGAATCTCCATTCATTATTCAAACTGGTTGATACGGATGGATGCACAGCCCTTGGCTCCTGTCTGAACAGTGAAAGGGCTGTGAGTGCTCAACACCTGCTAGATTCTGCAGCCTGACTTTTTTAGGTTTAGAAATGCTGTCTATTTTCTTTCAACTAGCAGGTACTGTATGATAAGAAATGACATATGGGAAATGTAAATGCACAGGGACCTGAGTGAAGCTGGGTTTTTCTTTTTTTTTAAGCTGCTTTGTGTAATCGAGCCTGTTTCTACATGGTTAGAACTGATTGCAAAGCACACATTGTCATATGGTACTTTATTAATGGAGTGTCTACAAAATACAAATATTTACCACGTCTGGTCTTTACAGAATGAAAAAATCTTCACTCTGCATTAGCATTAAATATTGACTGCCTGGCACCAGTGTAAAGCAATGCAGATGGTCAACCAGTGAAATTGTTAATTACTCAAACAGTTCTTACCTATTTTGAATAAGCTGCTAACCCCTACTTAAATCTGTCTTTTCTTCGAGATAAAACAGGAAACATTCTGCATGCAGTACCAGATTCTGCCGGAGCAGTATTTGTCTCATCATTATCCTCTAATATTGATTCATAACCATAATAAATATTTTAAGCACTGTATAGCGCCATCTTGTGAGAAAAAATAATATTATTCTCACAACCAATTACACGAAGCACAGGTAAACAAATAGAATATATCTGGGTCTATTTAACTTGTAATAGAGCTATGACCAATTCCAGCCCTTGACTTTCTCATGCAGGTTCATTCATCTCCTAATTAACATGCTTGCATTAAGACACACTTAGACAGCTCTGTGCAAGGGAGGCTCATTGGGCAGCATCATGTGGCTTTCAGTGCTCCCTTAATTGCTTCAAATAGCCTTCCACTTCATATTGTTACAGCTTCCATTAATGTTAAAAAAAAGATCTTGGGACTCTATAAGCCTGATTCTGTCATGCAAAATGTAATAATTAATACGATGTGTTTTGCAGATTTTCTTTTCAAGTTAAGTGCATCTCCAACAGCAAAGAGCAGAATATTAAAAGGGATCCCTTGCACAGGACTCAAAGGGCTGCAGGATTTATTTATTTTTGTGTCAGTTCAGTAACTTTCCAATATGGGTGTCAGTTTATAGAACTGAACTGACCTGTATCACATTGTATTTATGACACTGGAATCCTGTTTTGTTTTAATTATGTAAATTATTGGATCTCTGTGTCTACAAAGCAGAGACGTTTCAGTTTAAAGCCTATTTGAAATTTAAGTAGAGGATTGTATCCAGGTGAAATATTACGTTTGCATGCAATACAAACCAATGCAATTTACATGACTAAAGCACCTTTAATGTGGGGCAGGGTGCTCTTGCACTGCACTGCAGTGTACAATGGAGAGGCGTGATCAAACAGACATGTTCCTTAATGTGATTTAAACTACATAATGGAGTCTGCATCCTGAATATCCTTTGGGGTTGACAACCTTAGTCCATGCTGTGTACACTGGCTCAGCAGACCTTGAAGCATTTACAATAAAAAATGTAAAATGCAATTTGATTTAAGATGGAATTGAATTTGCAATTGTTATAAGATATTAACAAGAATAGTGGTTTGTTAAAAGTTATATACAATCTATGAACATGTTTTTAATTGTGCTATTAACATTTATAGATTATTACACCACTGCTAATTTCTAACCTGTTTATATCAAATGAAATCATCAAAACATATGAAATTGGAATATGAAGGGGTGCAGGCGAGATCAGCTACTCTGCTTTAGCCACAATATTCCCTTTCTCAGGCCTATTATTATTATGATCCCAAACACCTATCAAACGCCTCTCCAGGGCCCTACCACAGCAATGCCCACGGCAGCAGCATCATTACAGTGCATACATGCTGCAACCTCTGCCCAATGAAAAGCGAAAGCAAATGTTGCTGGGATAACAGTCTTAACTGCTCCACTACGCACAGACCCAGACACACCAGCTACATGAAAATATGAAATGTGAAGCATCAAATTAGGACACAATGCTGATTCTGTGAAGGGGCACAAGAGAAAATAATGCAAGATAAATAGAAACGCAATCAACACTGTGGCCAATCACTGTGGGATTACATTTAGCTTGTGACAGTGTAACCCAGTCGATCAGCCAACACTGGAGTATAACCATATGGCTCAATGATGGGTTTTATATTCAGTTACTGGGAACAACCTGCATATTATCAAAAGGCTGTGCAGGTGTCCTGTGACCCCTGGCTTATCTGAGAAACTGTTCTCACACACGCATGATCCTGGCAGAGTCCTTTTATAATTGCTGATATGCTCAGCAGTGCGTCCGACCCGAATGCTTCTGCTCTTCAGAGATGTTGTGAAGGCTGAGGGTGGTGGCAGCAGGATACTGCTTTTGTTGTCAGTCAGCAGGTATCAGGCTTCTGCATGCAGCCAACAAGCCAGCCTCAAATAGAATGCAAGTAGATGCTGACATACTATATTCCTTTTTATATTCAACGAGTTCTTTCAATTGAATTGGATATATCGTAAATCCCCCGTGACGAAGGCAAAGCTTTGTTCTTCCGCTCAAGTTGATGTCCAATCCTTTTAATAAATATTTCTTCATGCTATGCTTTGAAATGCATGACGCCAAATCCATAAGAGCCTGCTAGCAGTCAGCTTCGCACTTAGATGACAGGGTAACTGCAAGTATTAATATTGGTTTAAATATCAAACCTACTGTCCCATCAAACTCAACTTGAATCATCACACGCTTGGCAATTCAGGTGAATCTAAAAATAACTTTTCTCACCCTGAGGCTTTCGTTCTCAATCGACTGTTCACAGCTATTACAAGAATGTTCAAAGCAGTAATAAAGTTACTGTTCCAAGGAGACCTGTCTTATTTAATCACAAATGCAAGCCTCTGCCTTGATAAGCAAAATTCATGCTTTCTCATCTGGTTGTGTAACCCATAGTAATTCAGCCCGTGTTATTGTGCAGTAACTCTTCTGTCTAAGGCTGTCCTCTGGTCGGTGTCACTATGTCACACTTAAAATATGAAATACTAAGGGCTGTTTTAATTAGATGAATTAAACATGAATTGAAATATTGAAATACTGTGTTCAATTACATTGTTCAATGACACGTCAAATATCAAAATCAAGTATTCAAATCCTGTAGTTGCTCTTGTTACATTTTGTGCTGCCAGTCAGATATGTTATCAGTTTTGTTAATGCTTGTGTGGTAACATAGCAACTACAATGTAAATACACAACCATGCAAATCAAGTGCAATTACAAAAACTAGACCAGTCAACATTGTTTCACTTTGTAAGCAAGCTGTTGCGTTGCAGCTACAAAACTATATGCATAATTTCTATGTTTTGTACAGTGTTATTACAATGTAGCTAGAGACATTTAATGAATAGTGTTATTTTTCATTAAGAAAATGTAAAACTGGGCATTACAGGGTTAACACTGACTGAAGGTTTGCAGATTCGGAAATTTTCCAAACAATCCCCTATGCCAATTACCAGTGTATGAACTACGAACCCATGATTGACCTGTGTGAGCTTTGGGTTTTTAATAGTTCCCTTCTATCAACACAGCTTACCGCTCAGCTGATGGAACAGGAACGGAAATGCAGGCCCTCAGGTAGCAGGCTGTCTTCTTTTCAATACATGGCTGCAATTATAAACCTGCATTTGGCATGGTGCTTTTCTGAAGGATGAACATAGTAATTACAAGGCTGTGCCCAGGCAGTACAGACAGTGTGAAATATTTTATTCTTTCAGTAAAGTCGGAGCCTCAGCCACTGATACAGATGGTAGAAACTCATTTGCGCCCATTCCAGAGAGCACCCGGGATGAAAAAGCCTCGTCAAATATTTAGTGTGTGAAGGAGGACATGAAAAACAGTGCATGTAAAACACCCTGTGTTGAAATGTCTTATAATTATATTGTATTTACATGTGTGGGCGTGTACTAGCACTTAAAGAACTATTAGTATTTAAACGCACACATATGCAGTGCTGTAAGAGTAATGTAATGTAAAGTTTTACATTTAACTTTCTGTTAAAATCTACAATATAGACATGCATAATAAAAATGTAAAATGTGGCATAGAGATTATATTTCTACTAATCTACTAAGGTTAATATTCACAGATCGAGTTTCCTGGGTCAGCAGATTCACGATTTCAATTTCACAGTTCAACACACAGCACGGTGGCCCCCACTGCCTCTCCAAACCATTACAACCACGCCATCCATTTTTTTGTTATATTCTCAATTTGTATTAATGTTTTGCAGTTGTATATTTTATGGCCTGGATAATAGCATCCCTGTCTGTTGTACTGCAAAAAGGTGATGAAAGGGTCACCTGGATAGTTTAATTTTGATGGAATAAGACTTCATCTTCACAGGAGAAAGCTACATCTCCTTTATTGATTTTTCATCGGTACATTTAAACAGACGGCATTGAGTTGTCATGTTCTTATAATATCCTTTGAGTGGCATACTTCATCATGAATTTTTTATTGCCTCATTGCTTTGCCAGGTTTTTCAGTTTTTTTCTGCAAACCAGCCTGCTGTCATTGAGTGTCAATAAATGTGAAAACAATGACCCATTCAAAGTGAATTCCTATAAAACCTTTACTGGTTTGTACCTGCTTTTAATGACCGATTAGGGGACCAGCAACATGGTCTTCATATGCTCAGCTATTATCTCATTAGCATAACAATATTATATTTGTGTCAATGCGTATTTTCTTTTTGGGTTATTCCTGCCAAATTACTATGAGTTTGCTGGAAACACTTGGTTTATTTCCTTGCTCACTTCCCGTGATATAGAACCCCATTGAAAAGTGTTGCATGTTAAATGGAAACATCTTAGCTTATCTTTATTTGGCAAGGACAGGGTTAAAACTCCCTATTCCGAAGCCAAAACAGGTAATTCAACATGTACTGTACACAATTGAAAAAATAAACTTGTGCAATTCTGCCCATATTATTGTGCAATAATATGCTCTGACCCATACATTATTTCTATTATACAGTTAATGCAATCAGACAATATGCAGGATGCCACTAATATAAAGTCAAATAAAACCGCTGCTTTAATTCTCCTTCCTGATAAATAATGTACAATATACATCAATGAGCATATTGCATACTGTATATTTTAATGGTTTAAAAAGAGGAGCCTAAAACAGCTGACTTAAAACATAGCTCATGATCTTTCGCAAACCTCTTTTCAATTTCTTCCCTAATATTCTTTGTGATAAATTTAAAGATACTAATTAGTAAAATCAATGACAAACATTTAGACAAAAATTTAAATTAGAGGACATTGAGAAAGACTTTTAGCAGAAGCATTTATCATCTTTTAGTATTTCTAAACCTCTTTTTTCAATGCTGTATTTAAAGATGTAAAAAGAAGGGATACACAATTAGGATTACTGTGCTACAGAGCCACTGCTTAGACCACAAACAAATACCTTGTTGAAAGAGATTTCCTTCTACAAAATTATTGGGGCAAATCAGTGGCAAAACTGTTCTTCATGCACAGTCTTTGGGGAGGCAATCAAGGGAAACAAAAGCACAATTTTATCTCCTTAACTGTGATCCTAGATTACTGCCTGTCTGTCATCTATGCTCGCCAGAATTGACTTTTCCTTGTAAGAAAAAAAGAAATAAATAATTCTCACTGTACACCCATATAAAGGTTCAATGCAGAAGCCATCATGTAATTGAAGCAAATTAATTCTGCAAGTACACAACTGTCTGGCATTAATGTAATCATATTCAAACTGGACATGGAGTTTGGCAGTGCCATTTTTCTCAATCGCGAGGACATGATGAATTGCCTCTCAAGGGCATGATGATAACTCGATTTATTGCCACTATCATGAGGCTGACTTGGATGTCTAATGGATGGAAATCCAGAATAACAGATTCATCTAAGGTGGTACTGTGTCTTAATGGGAGTTTGGAAAGTCGCCCTCGACGTCCAGCAACACAACCACAAATAAAGCGATGGATTTCAAAATATTACGGTGGTAATGATTACCGTTGGCTGACTGAAGTTATATTTCTTTCAATAATGTGAGACTAAAACTGACCCTCATTTCAGAGTATTCATTTGGTTCATGTTAATACTTGTTAGCATTGTAAATAAGCAATCTAAATTAGGGTATGTTTTTTAAAATCGTTATTGGTAAAAAAAAAAACCTGTCAACCAGAGTTTCTTAAGTGCTTTTTTTCTCAAATAAATATATACACCAAGCATGCCTCAATGACGAAAGTAAATGCAGATAAATGATCAACTGAAATGGCAATAAAAAGATACAGTTTGACTACGACACTACCATAGCTCTAAATAATGGTGGCAGTTTTTTAGTGCCACCTTCTGAGCCGTACACTGTGTTAAACAGGTATGAAGAGCTGTGTAGATGTATCTCAGGTGTATCCAGAATGGAACTGTGGAGCTTCATGGTCTGAAGCACTCAACTACCAAAATAAATCTGCCTGTACACTGCACTTCTAATCTTAAAATCGTGTTGACTGTATATTCATCATTAACACTTGTTACACATTGCATCTTCTCTTGAGGATTATCCTTTTAATCTATTACATTTTGTCAAGTACAGCTTTTCGGTGTCTGTACTGACATCTTCAGGCTAATCTACAAATGCAAAGTAGCCCCATATCCCCTTATTAATGACTAAAGCTAAAAAGGAAATGTTTGAAATTGTGTTCTTTAATCATTTTGAGAACACCCCTCTTGCATCTGATTACTGGTAATATAATGAATGGGTTTTGGAAAATGGAATATGAATTAAATCCCTTAAATTATTATTATTATTAACGGGAGTGCCTCTCTATAGGATTTCAACCCACTAAGGAAACTGTGATCTCATCAAGTAAATGCATATTTTTCTGAGGAAAACAGCATTAATAAAATAAGATCTGGGAATATAAATGCCGGACTGGAACCAAGGCTACCAGCAAACTTTTGCATAATGCATTTAGCATTAGCATTAGTAAACACAGTGTGTATAAATAACATACCAGTGGTTCAGTAACCAGAGACAGTTGCCATAACATGATCTGTAGACAGTTAAAGCTAATACTAGTCTTGGGTGCAATTGCTCATCAAATTATTCTGTCACTTAAGTAACAGCTCTATGCTTGTCCTTTCCCTGTATATGATCTTAAAACAAAATGTAAAAAATGTTTAATTATGAAATATGAATGCTTCTGCTTTAAATTACAACTAAGACTTCAATGTACAGCATCCAGAAAACTCTCTGAGAGTAATGAAAAGCAAGCACACAGCTCTTTGATTTTCATTTTTATATGTACCATGAGTTCCTAGGATTGATAATTGATCACTTTGTTTCTACACTTGTGTTTATTTATTTAATATTACTTAAGATACCAATACACCGGTGTGTGTGTGTATATATATATATTGTATATTATCATGATCTGAAAAAAAATAGACTTTACGAATTGTGTTGCAAACCAGAATACTGTAGACTTTAGGGCCAAGGTTTTGCTTTGAGAAAGATAATGACCTTAAACAATCATCTCCACTTCACAGAGGTAATATTAATGGAATTGCCAGTCATTTCAGGCACAGAGGGAGGCTATCATAGACATGATGTGTAATGACATTATAGAGCTATCAATTAAAGTGGATGTGCTGCGGGGGGAGGGGCTGTGGCATTAACAAAGAATGCTTTTGCCATAAAAAGCTTCAGCGACTGAATGCGGCACAGCTATTGAAATGCTTTATGCTCTGAAGTTGTTTCAAGCTATTGTGATAATAACCAGCAAAGTCGGTGTTGCACTGATACAGTTTCTGGTGCATCGGCTCATATTAGACCTTCATTGAGTGGTGCACATTGTGAAGAACCGTGCAAGGTAAACTCTTGCCTTTCTGAGTGTTTTCACCAAGATGAATTATCAACCCCAATCCAACTGCTGATCAATTCAGTATGCAGCAGCTAAACTAAATCCAGATGAGATCATAAAATAAGCAGAATGAAATGAACTATTATTATATGCAACTTAACACTTTCCTGAAGGAACATTGAGATTAGATGGGCACACATAAACTAATTAAATGGTAATAACGGGGTAACTACTAATGGTTCCTCCTCCTATATGATAACTACTGATGGAACTACTACATGGATGTCCTATGGTATCAAGAAGGTATTGAGCCACAAGACTAGTCACATGTAATTACACAGTAGTTACCATGTAAGAACAGGAACCATTGGTAGTAACCCAGGTATTACAATGAAATCACATGACTGTCCATGCTGTGGAGCTAAAGTGCTACTTAACATCCAAATCCTAACGCAGATGAATATCGCTTTGATTGATGTGGGGGAAAGAAAAATAGCCCCGCTAAGTTCATAAGTTGAACTAAGTTCATAAGTTCATAGTTACAGTACAAGTTAACTTTTATCGAGGCCCTTTCTGTCAGAAGTCACAAAGATAACAAAACCATTTATGTTGTCCTATATTCCTATCTGGCATCCGTTTATAACTCTGATGATCTCAAACAAGCTGAAAAAATTCCTAATTCAATTCAACACATGTGGAACATATTTAATAGGTAGGCAAGCAGCTATGCCAGCCTAGTAATTCCATCTGCACGTTGCTCAAGCTAACAGGCACTTTGTAAATACCATTGCTTTTCCATCCATGACAGACCCAATATTTACCATAATGTTAAGACCAAGAAATGGGCTGAATAATAATTACAGCAATCACAAAATCGATTTAGTCTACTGCTAAACTAAATCAATGGAACTGGCTTCTGTCCAGAAATAGATATCCATTTCCATCACACATAGTAAAAATACTTATAGGTCTTTTATCATACTTTACTAAAATCTCATCTAAATTGATACATTAATGTGCTTCTGTATTTCATATCTCTTAAGTTTAACCCAACCAATGCTTTTGTGCTTAGTCCTTAGTTGAGTTGACTTTTTTATGTGGCTAAATTGTATGTGCATTGACTTACATACCTACAATCCATACAAACTGAAATACTTAAAAGAGACTGTACTGTACCATTTAAAAAAATGAGTTTAAATGGCTGCATTTAAATGGCTTAAATGTTTACAAGAAATGCATCACATTACCTTTGCTGTGTCCCACGATGTCCGTATTGAATTTGAGTTTATTTTAATATAAAATATACAGTATTGCTGTAATGTAGACACAACAAAGGTAAAGTAATGTGTTTCTTTCTCAGTATAGCGGCTCATTAAGGACAGTGGAAAAAAATACATAGAAATGTGTTATGTCAAGACTACAAGATAGATTATCTCAGGATCTCGTCATTTTAAACTCTTATGTTGAGATCACAAGATAGATTATCTCAGGATCTCGTCATTTTAAACTCTTATGTCGAGGTCACAAGATAGATTATCTCGGGATCTCGTCATTTTAAACTCTTATGCAGAGATCACAATATAGATTATCTCATGATCTCATCAATTTAAACTCTTATGTCAAGATCACAAGATAGATTATCTCAGGAACTTGACATTTCATACCGTTAGATCACATGATAAATGATTTCAGGATCTCAACATAACTCTTTTTACCCCATGTCCTCACTGAGCCACTGTACCACAGGGGGGTTCTGTAACACTTTAATACTTCTTTAATGAACCATTAGGATGTCCTTCAGATATGGGCTCCTCAGGCATTTGGTCTTTTTCCACTGTGTATCTGGGACATTAATACTTATTTGACCAAGTAATGAAGCATTAGAAAATCCAATTATACACCATCTAGTTTAAGAGGCTCGGTTGTACAGCGATTTTATAACAAAGAAAGAAAAGGAGAGAAGCGCTCTTTAATTAGAAACTTGGTTGTTTTTCTGATAAGAGACTCCACCTACACGTTCTACAAACAGCATTCCATGCCTCAGTTTCATGTCGTATTTGATCTTTGTTTCCTCCTCCTCCCCGCCTCCACTTTGCAGCGTGCCTTGTCCAAGGGGGGAAGGTGGCCCAGGGGACCATTTGTTCTGCCTGCTGGCTAGCCTGTCAGTCTATGTCAGCCAGTATTGGACAGCTACCGAGCCCCAATGGACAAGGCCAAGGGCCAAATGATGTCATTGTATTTATTAAATGTCTTAATTCAATAAACCGCAATTCAACTCATAAGTGGATGTCTCCTTTCTGAATTCCAAGAGCCTTTTAGGCCAGTGCTGTAAAAGAAATTCGAACAAACTGTAACGGTGTCTGTGATGATTCCTGAGCCTTGAATCTGTATTGATTTTCGGATCTAAAGAAGATTCTGTATAATATGTGTATATATTGCAGATACAGCACAGTATGGGAGCTGCTCCCTTTGCCAAGTTTGCTCCCTGCTTGGATTATAACTCTAAAGTATCATTGTTGTATCCCTGTTTACTGGATCTTGAAATATATCTAGTTAAAAGAGCTTGTTCAATTCAGAGGAGCAATGTATAATAAAAAAAAACATTTAAATAAAAAAAAAAAGAATTTGCCTTGAATTGAAGTTTGACGTGTATTAAACAGCCAGCTATACAACCCTTTTGAATCCCTATTATACTACTACTACACAGAAATGTTAAAAAAATAATTAGTTCAAAAGCAAAATGTTCTTGACACAACATACAGAAAAGTGTCATAAGTTACTGAACATTTTCATTGCATAGCTGTTATTTTTTGCAGGATGACTCACAGATTAGCTCGCTACTGTGAGCAAGTAAATGGTAAAATTATCCCTGCCATTAAAAAAAAAATGCATTTGAACTTCCATGGGAACAAGAACAACCCACAGTCTGTCTATTGCAGAAGTGTTTTGTCAGAACTATTAAAAAAAACTCTTTATCTGTTGCGTCAAAATCTGCTGCTGGTTTCGACATGCTACCTGCTGTTCAATCTAAAGTAACATTTCCAAACAAATAACAGATGTGATGCGGACTCCTACAAGACATGTTCAGCGAAGCAGAGAAGAATGTCATCTATCCTTGCAGAGGAAGTTCAGGTGAAATTTTAGGTATGTGACTGTTCCGTGACCTGAATACATACAAATTTATAATCAGCGTCCTGCTGGGTTTCAAGGCATTTTATGGATGATAGCTGGGAGGCACTTCAAAACTCTGGAAAGAAATGCTACCCAAGTCTGTGTAATGTGTAACTGGATATATAAAATTATTTATTTAGCTTCAGGTAGCTTGTTCTCCATGGTGTGTGCACTGTGGCCTGCTGTAACTGGGGTTTAGATTATTGTTTTCCCAGTTGAACAGCTACTCATTAACACTTTAAATCACACATTATTTTAAAAGACTACAGGCTAGATTCGCAAGTTTTTCCGAAAGAAAAAAAAAAAATCTCCAGTAAAGTGAACACAATGTGCATTCATTCTACAAACACATTTTAATATAGCGATATTTGAGTAGAAACATTTATAAGAATCATTTTAAATATTTGTGATTCGATTATGAAAGCTCTTTGCTTCGAATCATCAATAGCACAATAGTTTATTTTTTAGAATTGAAAAAACCCTAAGTTACAAAGCTAGAATTTCAGTTAGGAGTTTATAAGTTTTATAAGTTTTAGGAGTTTTAAGTTGTAGTTACTAACTTGCTTTAGAATTGTATTTGGAGTTTTTTTTTCCCTAGAAATATATGTGCACGAATTACATTCTGGAGTAAATAGATTTGAGAATCTGTGTTTTTTTTTTAGAATAAATAATCATTTTAGTTGAGTTCGGGAATGTGTAAGATTCTTTTTATTATAGACCCAGTCGCGTATCTTAACTGGGTCATGCAGCTATTTAAGATGCTTTAAACTTGCCTCGGGTCTGATTTATTTTCTTCTTGGGTGCCTATCTCTGTCTCTTCATGTTACAATACCTCGTAATGGACTTTTCAACATTATCACTTCCTCCCCTGACACTGTAGTTAATATCATTCGATTTTAACTTTCAGATACACTGATACAGATTCAAAGTTCAAACTGCTGCTTTCTAAATGTGCCTATGATGTGGCTTACATGTTCCAATGTAAGTGATTAAGAAGAACGAAGCAACAGAAAACGCCTGGACAAACTGGGAACGAACTGGTAAACTGCTGATAAATGTGTGGATTAAACTGAAGATCTTATGCATCGCCATTGGGTAATATGCACTCAGTGTTATTTATTTAGCAAGCAACTGCCACCGCCTTTCTTTCTTTTACAGAAATGGTTTTATGTAAACAATTGCAATTCATTTTCATTACCTAACATTTTACAGCAAACCTAATTAGAAAGGCCTAATAACACCTATTAGATGTAACATTGTTCTCAGGCTAATTGCACAGTCAGGGAATTGTTTCTGGCTAAACAAAATTATGTTTATTTTTTTATTAGTCATATTAGTCTTTTTTTTAAATATACAAATAAAACATTTCCCAAATTGCAAATATTACCAAATGCTTAGCATTTGTAATTGCCTAAATATAAAAAGCTAAACCACAAATGCAGTATAAAGCCTTATTTCTGTCAACAACAATATGCATCAATGGGCGAAAAAGTCAACAACTGATAAGTAAGAACTGCATGTAGCTGAACTACTGTATTAGTGTGCTTTGGTAATCTGTCTTAATAAACGAATGGGTGGCATATAACACCAGACTAGATTTATACTATAAAATGGATTAAACTGACAATTATACCAAGCATAATTGGTAAGGAATATATGCTGTCTTTCTCATTTCAGTATTTGGGTCATTTGTTTCAGATTTAAATATAACAGCATAACACATAAATACTACATTTCAGAATATATGCAGTATTGAACTATACATAATGGTAAAGAGGCAATACATGGAGCGAGCGAGAGAGAGAGAGAGAGAGAGAGAGAGAGAGAGAGAGAGAGAGAGAGAGAGAGAGGCAGGCAGGCAGGCAGACAGTATTGTAATCTACTTATAAAAGTAGAATATAAATCTGTAAGTCGCAACAACATGAAAAGGAGTACAATAACTCCATCAGGTCGAGCACCCATATGGGGAAGGTATTGGAGTACGCTACTCAAGTTTTTGATGTATTGTCCAGTTCTTTTCAAATTGTGTTGTCAATTCATCTTTAGTATGTGGATATTGTTAGGATGAAGGGAGCGCACTGTAATAATAATATTAATAATAATAACTTTTTACATCTGTTTAAGTAGCTGTAAACACATTCAATAAGAGTGGATGAACATGATGTTTTATGTTTCATTGCAATGTATTTAATCAGCACACAACAGTAATTTATTATCATTAGAATATAATTAGGGCTTCTGTTTTTCAGTGTTTATTCATTTTATTTTTTAGCTATTTTCAAGTTTTTTGTAAATCGTTTTTTTCGGGGCTTTCGTTTTTGATATACTGTATGAAATTAGTGTTTTCGGTTACTTTCCAAAATGTTTGAGATTTTTGTTTTTTTTTCTGTCAAAATATGTATAGTAGTAACTCGACAGTAATCCTTCTGGTCACGCGCATATTCTTCTGGGGTTTTTGTGTGTAGACATTTTTATACATTTTGCCACAATTTGCAATGCTGTTATAAATCCTCTGTATCTTAACTGTAATACAGCTTTAAATCCAGCTGACAACCCTCCATTCCTAATTGTAATCTCGTTTTAAATCTTGCAAGCGGAGTCTCCAATAGAAATGTAGGAATGTGCTGTCACTCAGTAGCTAGGGAGGGATTAAATTATTCAGGACGAATCAATGATAGATACAAGGCAGGAAAGCGGACACTGCCCAGTTTCTCTGGGAAGTGTATTTTTTTATTTGTAGTAGGTTTTATTTTTTAATGGGAAAGGGGTGAAGTCAACATGAATTGATTAACCCTTTCCACTGTTTTACTGGTGGTTTCCGGTGTTTATTGGCTACCCACCGGTTGCAATTGTGTTGAATGCCATCATATATTTCTCAAAAGGATAATTGTGTGTCTCGTTCCTTTTCCAAATGCATTTTCATTTCCCATTTTCAAATCCTTTTCATTTCCCTTTTTTAAAAGCAAACCAATTCGGATTAGATTGATGGCCTTACGCCTGGCGTGTTTT